>NW_024097592.1:0-77065 GCF_016545835.1 Crotalus tigris
CCCACCCCACTTTGCATCTTAAGAAGACCGAACTCTTGGAATAATTCTTCCAACAGGAATCCTTTATTAAGAGAAAATGGTTGCAGGCATGCTAGACAGGACTTGGGGTCCAAGCTCTCCCATTCAAGGTTTAAGGGGTTCCCCAGTAGTCCCACCCAATCAACCCCCCTTCCAGTGATAGTTTCAAGTATCACAATTCCATCCCCTTTCTTCTGCCGTCTGGATGGAGACTTCAGATAACTACATGAAAGGCAATTACTCTTCTTTGATATGTTAAAGCTTAGAGGCCACAATAAACACACATTCAGTCCTTTGAAGTGTGCTGAAGGAAGGGAGGGCCATAAAGCCCCTTTGCTCTCCCCCTTTTCTCCCTCTTATGGCAGAATCCAGAGAAGGCAGAATTGGGAGTTTCTATGTTTGATAATTAAAGATGACATATAATTGGATTCTGACATCCGGCCCCTCTTAACAATAAGAGAGATCCACCTGAAAGAAAACACAAGTAAAGAATTTAGTTAGGCTTGTTAGGATACTCTGTGTGAAACGTCTTCAATAGCTTCGGAGCTCTGACGTGACGTTTATGGACCCACTCATTTTGTGAGGCAGGGAGGTGTTTCCAGGCAACTAGGTACTGAGTTGTTCCATGATATCTCCTAGAGTCAAGGATCTCTTTTATTTCGAAGTGTTGTTCCCCCTCCCCCATGATTGGAGGTGGTGGGGGGGGGGATTTTTGGCCGTAGAGGTGACTGATGCTCTCTTTTCAGCAAGCTGCAATGAAAAATTGGGTGTATTTGCCTGAGGTTTTTGGGTAATTCTAATTCTACTGTTACGGGATTTATGATTCTTTTAATTGGAAAAGGTCCTATATATTTTGGTCCAAGTTTTTTACAGGGCTGTAGGGACTTTAGGTATTTTGTAGATAAGTACACCATTTCTCCTATAATGAATGGTTTTGTAGGCCAACCCTTTTATCGGCTTGGCTTTGTATGGGGGGGGGGGGGGGGGGGGGGGGGGGGCCCCGCCTCGCCTTATTAGTGATTTATGACTATTGGCAGGGGGTTTTGTAGGTTCAATCCATCTTCAGTGAAGGGATCGTTGGTCTTTTGGTGGTTAACTCTCGGCATAGGGTTGAAACATTTTGCCCGTTGGCTATTTGAAAAGGAGTGGAGCCTGTGCTGGAGTGGACTGCATTATTGTAGGCAACTTCTGCAAAAGGAAGTAAGTCCGTCCAATCACTCTGTTGGAAATTTAAAAAACATCTCAAATATTGCTCAAGTACCGACTGGCAGCGTTCCGCTTGTCCATCTCCTTGAGGGTGGTGGCTAGATGTCAATCCCTGAGTGGTCCCTAAGAGGGATAAAAATTCCTTACAAAATGCAGACGTAAATTGCACTCCCCTATCAGAGATGATGTGTTGGGGTGCCCCGTGCACTCTGTAAATGTGCTGGATGAAAAGTTTTGCTAAGGCCTTTGCAGTGGGAATTTTTTGGCAAGGGATAAAGTGCACCTGTTTGGAAAATAGGTCCGTGACTGTCCAGATAAAAGTATTCCCATTGCTTTCTGGCAATTCCACTATAAAATCCATGGCTATTTCCCTCCAGGGGGCTGAGGGACTTGCCACTGGTTGTAAGAGCCCTGGCGATTTCCCTTGCAACCTCTTTGCTGATGCACAGGTTGGGCAGCTGGCAACATAACTTTCTATGTCCTTTTTTATTGATGGCCACCAAAATTGCAGTTTAATTAAGTGTAAAGTTTTTACAAATCCAAAATGCCCTGCTGATTTTGTGTCATGGCAAAGTTGCATGAAAGTTAGTCTTTGAGTTGTTGGTATATATAACTTTTCCCCTACCCAAGGCAATCAGTCTCTCATTGTGCACACATGTTTGTTTTTCTGGAACCAATCATCTGTTTCCAAACTTTTTCTGAATTCAATCCCAGTTGGGCTGTCCAGTTGTGGTTTTATTTTGGCTTGGGTTCTTGTGGTTACTGGCGCTGCCAGTTGTGATTCTGCCATTATTGGTCTAGAGTCTGTGGTTCGTGCGCTGTTATATGGGGGCATGCGAGATAGTGCATCTGCCAGGAAGTTCTTTCTTCCTGGTAAATGTTTGAGCTTAAATTGGAATTGGTGAAAATGCTGGGACCAGCGGGCTTGTTTGGGATTGAGTTTCCTGGAAGTTTTCAGGGCTTCCAAATTTTTGTGATCAGTCCACACCTGGAAGGGGATTTTGTTGACTTCCAGGAACTGTCGCCATGTGAGTAATGCCCAACGTATCCCATAAGCCTCCTTCTCCCATACGGGCCAGCGCTGTTCTGTTTCCGTGAGTTTCTTGGATGTATATGCACAGGGTTGCAATACTGCATCATTATTTTCTTGTAATAGCACAACCCCCATGCACATCACTTGCATCTGCTGTATTATGAAGGGCTTGTCCATGTCTGGGTGCCTTAGTTACTGGTTCGGCAGAAAAAAGTCTCTTTAGTCTTTCAAACGCTGCTGGGCACTCCATTGTCCATATTAGTGGCTGGCTAGGTTTTACTGAGGATGCTCCCTTCGTTTTTAGTAAGTTAGTGAGGGGCAAGGCTATCTGGGCAAATGAGGGATGAATTGGCGGTAAAAGTTTGCAAAGCCCAGGAAACTTTGTAGTTGCTTTCTTGTGCGGGGTGGCGCCCAATCTAATACTGCTTTGACCTTCTCTGTGTCCATTTCAATGCACTGTGGGGATATGCGATAGCCTAGGTAGTCTATCCTTTCCTGGTGGAATTCGCATTTTGAGAGTTTGGCATATAGGTGAGCGGCTCGCAGCTCTTTAAAACCGCTCGGACAAGTTTGAAAGGTTCCTCTTTTGTTGCAGTAAAGATAAGAATGTCGTTCCAAGTTAACCACCAAGGACCCCCTTAAATAGGTGCTACCTTAGAACGTCATGATTAATTGCATAAAGACTGCAGGGCCCCCTTTTAATCCAAATGGCAAGACTTTGAATTGATAGCACCCCATGGGGCAGTTAAATGCAGTCTTCCATTCGTCCCCTTCCTTGATTCTCACGCGATAGTAAGCTTCCCTTAGGTCTAGTTTAGAAAAAAATTTTCCCTTTCGATAGGTGTGACAGCATGTCTTTCATGAGGGGCAGCGGGTATAGGTTGCTTTCACTGATTGTATTCAGGGCCCTATAATCCACGCATAAACGTAAAGAGCCATCCTTCTTCTCTCTAAAAAGGACCGGGGCAGCCACTTTAGGCTTGGCTGGCTCAATGAAACCTCTCTCCAGGTTTTTTTTTTATAAATCTTTCCATTTCCTCCTTCTCCTTTGGGCTCATGGAGTATAATCTGGGCTTCGGGAGTTTTGCCCCAGGCTTGAATTCAATGGTACAGTCTGTGGGTCGGTGGGGGGGAAGCTCATTCGCCCTCTCCTCACTGAAGACTTCAGCAAGGTCCCTATATTCCTCTGGTATTTCTGTTAATCTTTTTTCCTCTCCTATGGATGCTTATTCTATTCTTAGCCTCCCTTGGGGTTTTAAGTCCATAGGGTCCATTCCATAGGGTCCCCCTTCGGGAATTTGATTTCTGTCGTCCTCCAATTTACCCAGGGGTTCCATTTTTTCAACCATTCCATCCCTAGAATCATTGGGCATTCCATACCTGGGGTCACCACAAACGTTAAGTCCTCTTCATGGTTGCCCAGGGAGAGGTGTATTGGCAGAGTGGCTAGGGTAGCTGGCACCCCCCCTGCTATGGATCCATCTAGCTGGCCAAATGAGATTGGTTGTTCCAGTCTCCTGGATGGGATGCCCAGATTCCCCACTAGTGTTGGGCTAATGAGGCAGCGGGTGCAGCCAGAGTCTATTAAGGCTTTCACCTTCACAGCTTCGGGCATGGGGGGGATTAATATAGTCACTGTTTTGAAGATGGGTGTGATGCATCCACTTACCAGGGGTTCGCCCTCCGAGCTGTCATCTGAGGCATCCACCGTCCCTGTGGTGTAGGCTGGAGTTCTTTCCCCTTGGTGAGCAGAGGTGGGGGTTTCTGCAATTTCCATCATTCTCATGGCTGTTTCTTTTGGCTTAGCTGAATACTCTCTTGGTTTGTTGATTGGGGATCTGTCTGGGTTGTGCTGGGGGGCCTTTGAGCGGCATTCTACAGCTCGATGCCCTTCTCTTCCGCACTTGAAACACCCCATTTGCTTCTTGGCTGTATCCGATGATTTCACCGGTTGGTGTGTCAGCTCAGGCGGGGGGCGGCTCCATTGTTTTCTTCGGCGGTGCCTCTTCAATATGTCGATCTCTGCTTCCTCTGCCAAGACGTACCATTCCTCAAGTCGATGTGGGTCCCCTCGGGGCAGGCAAGCATCATATAGATCATAGTTTAGTCTGTCTTTGAAATGGCCAAGGAGGATGTCTTCTGGCCAATTCAGTTTGCTGGCAATGGCCCGGAATTCTTGTGTATACTCAGCCACTGGGCGTTTGCCCTGCCTCATCGTTGTTATTCTTTCACGGGCTTTGCGATCAGCCAGGGGGTCTTCAAATCGTCTTCTCAAAGAGGACATGAAACGGTTGAAGTTACTGAGTTCTGGGGCATTGGAGTCATGCAAGTTCACTACCCAATCCGCAGCTGGTCCATCCAGGGCAGATTGCACGATCCGGATGCGGGCTTTGTCACTGGGAATGTCCTGCCCATATTCCTCCATGTAGCTGAGTACTTGGGTTAGGAAAAACCCCAAGCGTGTTGGCTCCCCTTTGAATTTCACCTCCAACGGTGGATGTCTTGGAATGGATCGGTGCCTCCGTTGTGGGTGGTAGTGTCTTCCGTCCAGATTGCCATCTGTGGTCCGGTAGGGGGTGGGGGCTCCTGGATCAGTAGATGTCCCTGGGGTTGCAGGTTCCACGTCCCCCTCGGTGTCTCTCCCTTTGTGGCTCCAGGAAATGGGGCGGCCGTAGGGCTCAGTATTCTCCTCTCCTAGGGAGCTGAGAGTTCTCTTCATCAGGTCAATAGCTTTCTCTAGGATCCAGTCTGAGTACGGTACCCAGCTTCCTCCCTCTTCACTTGCGTGCAGGGATTTCTCCATCTCCTCTTCCATTCTGGTTGCTTGGTCCCCCGTCTCAGGGTCACCTTTCTTGATTCCTTTCTCCACTCACTTTTCTTTCCAACGTTCATCGACCAGCGAGGCTTGTGGTCCTGTGTCTCCACCACTTCTTCTCCCGAGGAATCTGACCTCTCAGATCCCAACATCTGGCAAGGTTCCAACTGGGTCAGCGGCTCTCTTTCCAGGGAGTTTTCCCCCTCTCTTTCTCCATTGTCTGACATGGTAAATTTTTTGCAAAATCCCCCGGCAAGGGTCTCCCTTCCAGGTGGATTAATTTTGCAAGTCCTGTCTAATGTAAGGACCCACCCCACTTTGCATCTTAAGAAGACAGAACTCTTGGAATAATTCTTCCAACAGGAATCCTTTATTAAGAGAAAATGGTTGCAGGCATGCTAGACAGGAATTGGGGTTCAAGCTCTCCATTCAAGGTTTTAAGGGGTTCCCCAGTAGTCCCACCCAATCAACCCCCCTTCCAGTGATAGTTTCAAGTATCACAATTCCACCCCCTTTCTTCTTTCTTCCGTCTGGATGGAGACTTCAGATAACTACATGAAAGGCAAATACCCTCCTTTGGTATGCTAACGCTTCGAGGTTACAATAAACACACATTCAGCAGTCAGCTCTTTGAAGTGTACTGAAGGAAGTGAGGGCCATAAAGCCCCTTTGTTCTCCCCCTTCTCTCCCTCTTATGGCAGAATCCAAAGATGGCAGAATTGGGAGTTTCTATATTTGATAATTAAAGATGGAATATAATTGGATTCTGACACCTGCAACATAACACTCCAGACTTAACAATTGTCGATAAGAAAGACAAAAAAGTCTGGATAGTGGATGTGGCAGTGCCTGGAGATAGCAGAATAGAAGAGAAAGAACTGGAGAAGATAACAAAATACAAAGACCTACAAATAGAAATAGAAAGACTGTGGCAAAAGCAAGCAAGGGTAGTACCAATAGTAATAGGCTCCTTGGGTGCAATCCCAAAACAACTGGAGCACCACTTGAACACATTGGCATTGACAAATTCGCTATTAGTCAATTGCAAAAGGCGGCCTTATTAGGAACTGCTTCCATCCTGCGACGATATCTGTAATACCATCAAACATCCACATCTGCCTATCCCAGGTCCTGGGTAAGGACTCGATAGGTAGACAAAATGCCAAATCCAGTCTGAACATCTGGCTGACTGTGCGATGATCAATAATAATAACAATAAAGTTGGAAGGGACCTTGGAGGTCATCTAGTCCAACACCCTCCTCTATGTTTCTTAGAGACTTTTTATTTTCCTTGACTCTTCCAGATAAAAAGGAGCATGTCACATGGTTGGATGGATGGATGGATGGATGGATGTATGGATGGATGGATGGATGGACATCTATTTGAATCATATGCATTCAATTCCAGCATGGGAATAAAAGTAAAGCATCTACCCTAAAACATAAAGATCTGAATAATAAGGATCGCACAGTAAGTCTAAGTCAACATCAGCCTCAAAAGTCCACAATAAGAAAAAGGTAACCGTAACTTCATCTAAGCAAAAACACAGCATCATAAAATAAGCATCACTTATAATAACATGAAAGAAAACCAACTGGAAATCAACCACGCAAAATGACAGGTGTCCCAAATGCCCACAGAACAATTTGGTCTTGGATGCTTTCTAGGAATCCATTTTATTGAGTTATATCAGGACTTCTTCAGTGGAATTCCCAGCTCATCCTGCAGGGAGGACTTTGCAAAACTTCTACATCTCCAGATAATTATTAGTAGAATGATAGTGATTTCTTTCTTGCTTTCATGCTAAATGTCAAGAGATTCTTCTCTCCTCCAGATATTCTCTAGAGCGGATCAAAAGACTCAGGAGTAATACATAGTAATGTTTGGCATCATGAAAGTTAGTGCATAAATTGTCTTGTCACCTTGTGAAGCTGGCCTGAGCTTCATGGCCACCAGGTGGTCTGCTGTTGTGTTGACCCATGTTTCCATCATTTGGGAAGTCTTCTCTGGACTTCATACAATATTAGAAAAGTCAGTCTTGCTGCTATCTGCTTTCAACTTCTCCAAACTTCTTCTGCTCTTCTGATTCTGAGATCAAATGCAAGGCAGGGGATTCCTTCAGTTAAACCAGAAATGGACCCTCTACTTCTGCTTCTGATGGAGCTTTTGTTGCCCCAGGCAGCCTGTGGGATGCTCAGCACCAGGTGCTTCCTGACTTTGGGGAGGGATGCAAGAGACCCACTCAATCATTACAGGCCAGGAGACCATCTCATCAGTGGACTCTTCTCTGCAACAAATAATCTACAATCTGAGCTGCAAAATTTCAGTTTGAGTCCTTCTAAAATGTTTCATTGGTAAGTTACATAATGTTGAGTGATGTTATATTATGTTGCCTTTGAGAAAGAAAGTGGGTGAAGGAAAGCAGTGAGGTTTTAATTAATTAGATCTACAGTTACGTCTGTATCACTGCTTTTTTGTAAAAAAAAATTAGGTGCCGGAACTCACACATGTCATACAACCTGCCTTGCCTACTCTACAAAGTTCCATCCCAAAAAGGTGCCAGAAGCCCTGGTCTGTATACAAACAGCATGAAGTGGAACACATTCAGCACATAAAACAAAAGTATGCTTTAAAGCTCAGCAGCCTTGTCCAACTGATATAATAATAATAATAACAACAACAAAAACAACAACAACAACAACAACAATAATAATAACAACAACAACAACAACAACAATAATAGAGTTGGACCTTGGAGCTCTTCTTGTCCAACCCCCTGCTCAGGCGAGAAACCCTATACCATTTTAGACAAATGGCTGTCCAGTCTCTTCTTAAAAACTTCCAGTGTTGGAGCACCTACAACTTCTGCAGGCAAGTTGTTCCATTGATTAATTGTTCTAAATGTCAGGAAATTTCTCCTTAGTTCTAGGTTGCTTCTCTCTTTGGTTAGTTTCCATCCGTTGCTTCTTTTCCTGCCTTCAGGTGCTTTGGAAAACAGCTTGACTCCCTCTTCTTTCTGGCAACTGCTGAGATATTGGAGCTCTGCTATCATGTCACATTCCCCCCCCCATCCTTCTCTTCATTAAACTAGACATACCCAATTCCAGCAACCGTTCCTAATATGGAACACATTCAGCAGATAAAACAAAAGTATGCTTTAATGCTCAGCACCCTTGTCCAACTGATCTCTACATGGACAACTTACTTTCATCTCTCAAGGTGATTAGCTTGGGAAGTCATGGTTATGATATCAGCGTGTCCATCAAAGAAAAGGACAGGAGTCTCTAATTGGTTAGTTCTGATCAATCCCTGTTCAGAAAGAAGTCTATCCCTCTATTAATGCAGCTCAGCACTGTGTTGCCTTTTTTGACAGCTACAGCACACTGCTGGCTCATATTTAAGTGATTGTCCACTAGGACTCTGAGATCCCTCTCACAATTACTACTATTGAGCAAGGTGCCACCAATGCTGTACTTGTGCATTTGGTTTTTCTTGCCTAAATGTAGAACCTTACTTTTTTCACCATTGAATTTCATTTTGTTAGATAGCGCCCAGTGTTCAAGTCTGTCCAGGTCCTCCTGTATCCTAAGCCTGTCTTCTGGAGGGTTGGCTATTCCTGCCAGCTTGGTGTCATCTATAAATCTGATGAGTTCCCCATCTATCCCCTCATCCAAATCATTGATGATTCTCTATATTCTATTTCCCTATCTCATTCATACATAGACACATACACACATACATGCACATTATAAAAATATAACCTGTGTATTATAGTCCTTTGAGTGAATCTCAATTCCTGTTCCTACATGGTAAGGTCCATGCTTGTTTCTGAGCTGCATTTTCAGACATAGTTTGCCATAATCTTTTCCTGGGATGTTTTTGGACTCCTTAGCCTGAGGTGTGAGAGAGTCCAAGGGACAACAATACCCAGATTGTCTGGAATGTGTCTGTTTTAAACAATGTAAGTAGAGAAGAGGAACTTTGAGGACAAAAACCTGTGCAGTCACAATAGCATATATGAAATGTATTAACAGAATAACAGAGTTGGACGAGATCTTGGAGGTCTTCTAGACCATCCCTCTGCACAAGCAGGAAACCCTATAACCTTCTGGACAAACAGCTGTCCAATCTCTTATTAAAAGCCTCCAGTGATGGAGCATCCACAACATCTGAAGGGAAGCCATTCCACTAGTTAATTATTCTCACTGTCAGGAAGTTTCTCCTTAGTTCTAGGTTGGTATTTTCACTGAATGCAACATTATGGCAAAATCCATGTATCTTTTCGGGAAAACAGATGTGATGTACTGGAAAATTTTGTCCTTCCTCTTTGCAATTCAGGAAGTCAACAAAGATCCCCTCCTCTTACCCAACCTCACCCTGGGTTACAACCTCCATGACAACTTTCGAGACAGAGGATTGACATTGGATGGTCTGTTGGATTTGCTTTCGACTGGAGAGGCCAATGTTCCCAATTACAGCTGTGGAAGGAAGAGGAACATGCTGGTTCTCCTGGAAGAGACCAACTCTGACATATCCATCCTTATGGCTGCCATATTGGGCATCTACAAAATCCCACAGGTATAGAGCAAGTGCATGGCTGCAAGTTTATTCCAGAGCAGTTCAAGGAGATTTCCTCCATAGAAATGTTAAGCATGGATTACGGTGTACAATTCATCTTTACATCCTCTTTCAGTCTCCCAAAGAGACAAGCATAAATACAGCCATAATTAACAGTTATCACTGAGTACAAAGATTAGTTCAAAATGTATGCTTGCTCAGATCTCTCCCTATGCAGGCTCTCTGGAAGCACCAACTTTTCATAAAATGAGCTCTGGATTTCTTCTTACCCTTCCATTGATGACAGCCACATTCTCTCCATTTCTGATCCCCTATTAAATCCACTCCCCTTTATGGATTACTGCCTTGTCGTGGCGAAGGGGCTTGCGTAACTCAATGAAGCTATAAGCTATGCCGTGCAGGGCCACCCAAGATGGACAGGTTATAGTAGAGAGTTCTGACAAAATGTGATCCACTGGAGAAGGAAATGGCAAACCACTCCAGTATCTTTGCCATGAAAACCCCATGGACAGTACTAAAAGGAAAAAAGATATGACGCTGGAAGATGAGCCCCTCAGGTCGGAAGGTGTCCAATATGCTACTGGGGAAGAGCAGAGGGCTAGTACTAGTAGCGCCAGAAAGAATGAAGCGACTGGGCCAAAGCCGAAAGGACGCTCAGCTGTGG
Organism: Crotalus tigris; assembly: GCF_016545835.1. Lineage (NCBI taxonomy): Eukaryota > Metazoa > Chordata > Lepidosauria > Squamata > Viperidae > Crotalus > Crotalus tigris. The sequence continues at coordinate 10,316 of NW_024097592.1, forward strand.
ATATATCTGGTGGTGAAAGGAAAGTCCGATGCTGTAAAGATTTTTTCTCCATAGGAACCTGGAATGTAAGATCCATGAATCAAGGCAAGCTAGACGTAGTCAAAAAAGAGATGACAAGACTGAACATCGACATCTTAGGAATCAGCGAACTAAAATGGACAGGAATGGGTGAATTTAACTCAGATGACCATCAGGTATACTACTGTGGGCAAGAATCCCTCAGAAGAAATGGAGTAGCCTTCATAGTCAATAAAAGAATAGGAAAAGCAATACTGGGATACAATCCTCAAAATGACAGAATGATCTCAATTCGAATCCAAGGCAAACCATTCAATATCACAATAGTCCAAATCTATGCTCCAACCACTGGTGCTGAAGAGGATGAAATTGACCAGTTTTATGAAGCCCTACAGCACCTTATAGAATTAACACCAAAAAATGATGTCCTTATCATCATGGGGGATTGGAATGCTAAGGTAGGAAGCCAAAAGATAACCGGAATAACAGGCAAGTTTGGACTTGGAGTACAAAATGAAGCAGGGCACAGGCTAATAGAATTTTGTCAAGAGAATGCGATGGTCATAACAAACACTCTTTTCCAACAACCCAAGAGACGGCTCTACACATGGACATCACCAGACGGTCAACATAGAAATCAGATTGACTATGTGCTCTGCAGCCAAAGATGGAGAAGCTCTATACAGTCAGTAAAAACAAGACCAGGAGCTGACTGTGGCTCAGATCATGAGCTTCTCGTTGCAAAATTTAGGCTTAAATTGAAAAAAGTAGGGAAAAGCACTAGGCCACTCAGGTATGAACTAAATCATATTCCTGATGAATATACAGTAGAGGTGACAAATAGATTTAAGGAACTGGATCTGATAGACAGAGTGCCTGAAGAACTATGGATGGAAGTTCGCAACATTGTACAAGAGGTAGCAACTAAAACCATCCCAAAGAAAAAGAAATGCAAGAAAGCAAAATGGCTGTCTGAGGAAGCTTTGCAAATAGCTGAGGAAAGAAGGGAAGCGAAAGGCAAAGGAGAAAGAGAAAGATACACCCAATTGAATGCAGAATTCCAGAGAGTAGCTAGAAGAGATAAGAATGCCTTCTTAAATGAACAGTGCAAAGAAATAGAAGAAAACAACAGAATAGGGAGGACCAGAAATCTCTTCAAGAAAATTGGAGATATGAAGGGAATGTTTCATGCAAAGATGGGCATGATAAAGGACCAAAATGGCAGGGACCTAACAGAGGCAGAAGAGATTAAGAAGAGATGGCAAAACTACACAGAAGAACTATACAAGAATGAGCTTAACATCCCAGATAACCACAATGAGATGGTCACTGACCTCGAACCAGACATCCTAGAATGTGAAGTGAAATGGGCCTTAGAAAATCTGAGCAACAACAAAGCTAGTGGAGGTGACAGTATTCCAGCTGAGCTATTCAAAATCTTAAAAGACAATGCAGTAAAAGTGCTACACTCAATTTGCCAGCAAATTTGGAAAACTCAACAGTGGCCACAGGATTGGAAAAGGTCAGTTTACATTCCAATTCCAAAGAAAGGCAATGCCAAAGAATGTTCAAACTATCGCACCATTGCACTCATTTCACATGCTAGTAAAGTTATGCTTAAAATCCTACAAGCTAGACTCCAGCAGTATGTGGATTGAGAACTACCAGAAGTACAGGCAGGATTTCGAAGAGGCAGAGGAACTAGAGATCAAATTGCCAACATATGCTGGATCATGGAGAAAGCTAGGGAGTTCCAAAAAAACATCTACTTCTGCTTCATTGACTATGCAAAAGCCTTTGATTGTGTGGATCATAACAAATTGTGGCAAGTCCTTAAAGAGATGGGAGTACCAAACCATCTCATTTGTCTCTTTAGAACCCTATATGTGGGTCAAGAAGCAACAGTGAGAACCGAACACGGAACCACAGATTGGTTCAAAATTGGAAAAGGAGTCCGGCAAGGCTGTATACTGTCGCCCTGCCTATTTAACTTATATGCAGAGCACATCATGAGAAAGGCAGGCTAGATGAATCAAAAGTTGGAATTAAGATTGCCGGGAGAAATATCAACAACCTAAGATATGCAGATGATACCACTCTGATGGCAGAAAGTGAAGAGGAACTAAAGAGCCTCTTGATGCGGGTGAAGAAGGAGAGTGCAAAAGTAGGCTTGAAACTCAACATTAAGAAAACCAAAATCATGGCATCCGGCCCTCTCAATTCCTGGCAAATAGATGGGGAAGAAATGGAGGTAGTGACAGATTTTATTTTTCTGGGCTCCAAGATCACCTCAGATGGGGACTGCAGCCAAGAAATTAAAAGACGCTTGCTCCTGGGGAGGAAAGCTATGGCAAATCTAGACAGCATTCTAAAAAGCAGAGACATCACCCTGCCAACAAAAGTGCGTATAGTCCAGGCCATGGTTTTCCCAGTTGCAATGTATGGCTGTGAAAGTTGGACCATAAGAAAGGCTGAGCGCAAAAGAATTGAGGCCTTTGAACTATGGTGCTGGAGAAGACTCCTGCGAGTCCCTTGGACTGCAAGGCGTTCAAACCGGTCAGTCCTAGAAGAGATCAACCCCGACTGCTCTTTAGAAGGCCAGATCCTGAAGTTGAAACTCAAGTACTTTGGCCACCTAATGAGAAGGAAGGATTCACTGGAGAAGAGCCTAATGCTGGGAAAGATTGAGGGCAATAGAAGAAGGGGACGACAGAGAATGAGATGGCTGGATGGAGTCACTGAAGCAGTAGGTGCGAATTTAAATGGACTCCAGAAGATGGTGGAGGACAGTAAGACCTGGAGGAGCGTTGTCCATGGGGTCGCGATGGGTCGGACACGACTTCGCAATTAACAACAATTAAATCCACCAAGGTTGGTTGGAATCTTCCAGCCACTACCTAAGCTCTGACATTATATTTTCAGGATCTCATATGTTGGCTTTGTAAAAACCCCAAATAAAACATAAATCTTCTTTTTGTTTCCAGATCAGCTACACTTTTATTTCACCAATCCTGAGTGATAAAACTCAGTTACCCTTTTTCTACCGGACTGTCCCCAAATAAGCTGTTCAGAACCTGGGGATTGTTAAACTGCTGCTGTATTTTCGGTGGATATTCATTGGTGTCTTTGCTGCAGACACTGATAATGGAGAAAATTTCATTAGGACCTTCATTCCTGTGCTGGCTCAGAAGGGCATCTGTGTTGTTTTTTCACAAATCATATTATTAAAAGCTGAGAACAACAAGTATCTGGTTTCCGTTTTCAACATGTGGATCCAAATCAATGTATTTGTTTACTATTCAGAGTTTACATTCGTAGAAGGAGCTTTTTTTCTAGAAAACATATTAAATTCCTTGAGAAAGCCTATTGTGGGGAAACTTTGGCTCACAACAGCTTTGTGGGATCTCACCATCGAATTATCGTATAATACTCTTTCTTTCAGATACACCCATAGTATTTTTTCTTTCCTTATCCAGACCAGCCAAAGGACCAAATTTAATGATTTAATGGATTTCTATTTTTATATCAAAGCATTTATGATTAAAAAATTTCAGTGTTCATACAGAAAGCCTGCCTTGTCTGTGAAAGGCTGGACAAGGTGTACAGAGAAAGAGAACTTGGAGACTCTGCCTCAAGAGATGATTGGAAAGATCTTCTCTCTAGATAGCTCCTTAACTTACAATGCCATCCAGATTGTGGCACATGCCTTAAATGTGGCCTATTCATCTCAATCCCAGAGGATAAGGATGGAGAGAAAAAGCAAGCTGGAAGTCGAAAAGATCCAGCCATGGCAGGTATTCCCTTATAGGTTCCATGTGTATTGCTAAGGGTGACAGATAGATGATGAATGTCACAAAACACTCTCTGAGAAATGTGGAATATGTTGAGAAAAAAATTATGAAACATTTTCTTTCATGAGATCCCTTATCTTCCTCTTAATTTTTTCCTTTGGCCTCCAGAATTGCTGAATGGCAAATTATACATTGGCTGTGTTGTCACACACCACTACAATTCTTTTATCTCAGGTGCGTTAAGCTTTTCTTTCTTCAGATTCTAGAATCTGGTGCTTGTGGAAAGGGATTTTGTATTCTCTCCCAATATATTACAATGTAAGACAACATTGTACTTAATGGGGATGAAGATTCGTTCTCCAAGCTTGTGGGTTGGTTTCTGAACATTTCATTTCCAAGCTATATAACATCTTCAGTGGAGTTTAGAGGATGTCAGCGTTGGTGTTCATCTGTTTATAAGGGTTTCAGGTGTGGGTGAGTCATGTGAGGGTCTTGTGATGGGTCAGGTATGAGTGAGAAGTGGGGGACCTTCCGTGCGTTGGTTGAGGGTCTGTGCTGTCAGTGCCATCTCTGATTGGCTGTGTGGTTGATTTGGATTCTGAGGAGTTTGCAGGCTTGATGTAGGTCAACTTGTCTATTGATGGAATTGCTGGTGGAATGCAGGCTTCAATGAACTCACGAGTGTGGCGGTTGGTAGTGTGGCCGAATTTTTTTGTGTTCCTCAAATGAAACTGGTAATGTTTGGTGTTCATGTGGATAGATATTAAGGATTTGGGATCATGACATTTGACTTCCAGCCAGTGTTCACAGATCCTATTTTGTAATTGATATGATGTTTGTCCCATGTAGAATTGGTTGCAATGGTTATGGTTGATTCTGTAGATTACATTGTTTCTTTCATTCTTCTGTATCTTGGTTCTGGATAATTCCTGGCAGAGTGTTGTTGTGAGTTTTTGAGCTATTGCTATTCCTAGGGGTTAGAGAATTCTGGCTCTCATTTTGACATCTCTTTTGTATATGGTAGAGTTAGTTTTTGCGTGATGGTTGGCTGTGTGCAATGTTTTGGTTTGGGTGCTGTGTGTTGGAATACAATTTTTTTTTTTTGGATAGCTGTTATGGAAAAAGACAGCAAGCAGCTATTTCTCTTCCACTTTTCTTATTGTTGTGGTGCTGCAGTGTGTCCTGGCCCTTCTGAAAAGGGTCTGGACACAGCTTCTTTTGGGTGCAGTGGGTGGTTGCTTGGGAAGCTGAGGATCTGGTCCATATGTGTAGGTTTGCAGTAGACGTGGGTTTCCAGTTCTCCATTGTCTAGTCTCCTTATGTCAATGTTGAGGAATGGGAGTCTGTTGTCTGTTTCCTCTTCATGTGTGAATTTGATCCCAGGGAATATGTTTTTGAGTAGATGGCTGTTTCCTCAATTTGGGAGCATTTCATCAACATAGCTAGTCCAGAATTTTGCTTGAATGGTGGGTATAGCTATAGATACAAGTTGTTGCATGACTGCTTCTGCTATTAGGCCTGATATGATGATCCCATCATGGTACCTTGTACTTGGTTATTTATTAATTGCACTTAATATTACAGTTATCAGTGTATATCCTGTTAAATCACCCAAAGAGCACCAGAATTAATATTTACGCTTTCCCTCAGAATCAGTGTTCATATTTTCTTCAGATAACAAGATCACTCATATCTTAGCATGTTGTTATGGTTCCGGGTAATGAAACACTTCAAAGAACTTCCAGGCATTGATTTTCCTAAAAGTCATTTATTGTTACAAAATGTCAGCACAGGCATAACGGAGTCTTTATGCTAAGATCTGAGTTCTCTTCCTCTGAGCAGTTAAATGATCAACATGTTCCCTCCCTAAATTAGCTATCCTATATCCCATTATCCAATTAGCCCAGAGGACAGAGATTCACTTCCATTCCTTTTCTCTGGCTTCTGAATTAACTCTAAAAATACCAGACAGTTCTGCATATTTTGTCAAAGCAAGAATATTAAATATTAGCAGCGTTGACAAAGTACATGGAACAGTCAATTGCAAATATTGACATTTATTTATTTATTTATTTATGAGACTTATATACCGCTATAAGTGCAAGCACTCTCTAAGCAGTGTACACCGGTAAGCAATGTATATATATATTTACATTGCCCCCAACAATCTGGGTCCTCATTTTACCTACCTCAAAAAGATGGAAGGCTGAGTCAACCTTGAGCCGGTGAGATTTGAACCGCTGACCTGCTGAACACAGTCAGCTAAAGTGGCCTGCAGTACTGCACCCTAACTGCTGTGCCACCTCGGCTCTTTTGCTTTCTTTTGACATTTGCTTTCCAATTTCCTAAAGCCAATTAATATTTCCAGGACTTAGTTGAACAAACTGATGCTGTGTCTTCTACACTGCTCCATCTTCTCTCTTGTGGAATCACAATGCAGGATCCAAAATAAATAATCAAGGCTCAGTGCAGTCCTTGTTATTCAGTGTGCGCAGGGGAAATTCTCCAAAGAATGTTGAGATAAAACCCTGTGGACAAAAGAATGCATCTATAGTTATACAGGACATCTCAGAGAAGAGGGGGAAACTAATGTATAAGCAATAGATGATGTAAGCAAACATATTTGTGGGTAAAGGATTTCCCTTCTCCTGCCCTTCTACCATCTAGTTATCTTCAAGGAGAGAAATAAAACAATAGAACAAAAGGAGAGGGGCCATCTGGGAATGCCATATGTTGAAAAGAAAGCATCTCTCACAAGGATTTACAAGGATAATTGTAATATTTACAATTAATAAATAAGCAAATCTATGCATAGACAAACTATGCAAATTGTCCTGAGAAGAAAACAGGCTGCAGTTCAATAAGCCAAATTCCTTATATCTCTGTACGTCAACATGTTCAGACGATTCCATTTCTGTAAAAACATCTTTTCTCATACACTGTAACTTCACCATTTCCTGAAGGACCCCCAGATCTACAACAACACCATGCAAGGAATGTACTTGGATAGGAATGGAGATTTGATGGCTGACTTTGACATTTTGAGCTGGGTGTGGTTTCCTAATAAGTCCACCACCAGAGTGAAATTTGGGAGTCTAGTCAGAGAAGGAGCCACTGGAATCAAATTCAGCATCAACAAGGAAACCATCACGAAGCCACAATGGCTCAATCAGGTGGGGGGGAAGGTGTCCCATCTCTTTACTTTTGTCCATCCTCTCAATCTGTGTCTCCTTCCTTCCCAAACTATATATCAGACTGACAAGGAAGAATTTCCTGACATTTAGAGGAATTAATCAGTGGGATGATTTTCCTCCAGAAGTTGTGGGTGCTCCATCACTGCAGGGTTTTAGGAAAAGATGGAACAACCATTTGTCTGAAATAATATAGGATTTCCTGTCCAAGCAGGAGGTTGGACTAGAAGACCTCCAAGGTCCCTTCCAAGTCTGTTATTCTGTTAAATTCATCCTTCAGAATTATACTGTTTCCATTTAGAACTAGCAAAAGAAAATTTGTTGTGTGAAGTATGGACATCTAAGGGACACAGAGGGAAATTATGTTTGGGTGGAGGAAAACAGAAGCAGGATTTAAGCTGGGGGGGAGAGAAATAAAATCTCTGTATTTTTTTCATTTGGACATGTAGAAATGCAAGAATTGAATTTATCTATACATTTGGTACAGGAAATGTGCAAAATCCCTCATCCTGGAGAATTCCAGAATTCCCATTTCTCCTCTAAATCATGCTGATGTGTTTTTCCAAAAGTTGCTCTGACAGTCTTCCAGAGTCAGTCCTCCAAAATGGAAGCATGTCTGACTATCATGAACTGCATTCAGTGTAAAAAACTAACTTTCTAGAAAATTATTAGACCTTCCCTGGAGTAGTCACCACAACATGGCCTGGAGGAGAAACACAACGTTCCATTTCTAGTCCATTTTGCACATACCTGTTTTGCTGATCCCGTCCCAATTCTATAATTCATTTCATTGCTGATCAGTTTTGCCGATGCTTCTGAATGCCAATTCTATTCACTTTCAGCCCTTGCCTTACTCCCAGTGTGTGGAGCCTTGTCAGCCTGGATATTTCAAGGTGGTCCAGGAAGGAAAACCAATCTGCTGCTACAACTGCATCCCCTGTGCAGAAGGGAGCTTTTCCACGAAAGAAGGTGGGTGAGTGGGAATCAAAACAGCCCTTCAGATAGGAGCAAAGTTTCCTGCAGATCTTTTCTGAGAAGATATTTCTTCTCAGTCCCAGTACATTAGGGACCTTCCTACAAGATGTAGATGGTTGTCCCTTCTCCCCTTTTGCTTCCTAGAGTTGTCTGCCCCTAATCTAGCCACATTTTCACACTTTATCCACTTGGGACACATACTAATGCAAAGAAGCACAGCTATACACATAATCCTAAGTTTTTATTTCTGCCTTCCATCCCCATGCTGATGAATACACACAAATTCAGATGTGGGTTTCCTGATTTCAAATTTTAACTCCCGTCCTATAAATTCATGGTAAATATACATTTGTCCTCCGCAGATGCAGACCAGTGCACCAGATGTCCAAACGATCAGTATCAGAACAAGCATCGAGATCAATGTATCCCCAAAATTATCACCTTTTTGTCCCATCAAGAGCATTTGGGAATTATTCTTACTTTCTTTGCCCTGTTCCTAATCTTAACCACAGTTTTAGTCTTGGGAATCTTCATTAAATTCCAAGAAACTCCCATTGTCAAAGCCAACAACCGGGACCTCTCCTATATCCTCCTGATCTCCCTTCTGCTTTCCTTCTTGACTTCCTTTCTCTTCATTGGTCAGCCAAGGAGAACCACCTGTCTTCTCCGACAAACAAATTTTCAGCATCATCTTCTCCATTGCTGTGTCTTCTGTCTTGGCCAAAACAATTATGGTGGTGCTGGCCTTCCTGGCCATAAAGCCAGGAAACAGAGTGAGAAGGTGGCTGGCAAGAATCTGGCCAACTCCCTCATCCTTTCTTGTTCCAGTGTCCAGGTTGTCATTTGTTTCACCTGGTTAGGAGTCTTTCCTTCATTCCCTGATTCCGACATGTATTCGCAGCCTAGAGAGATTGTTCTGCAGTGCAATGAAGGCTCTGTCACTATGTTTTATGTTGCCCTTGGTTACATGGTCTTTCAGGCTGCCATTTGCTTCGTGGTGGCTTTCCTGGCCAGGAATCTGCCTGGCTCCTTCAATGAAGCCAAGCTGATCACCTTCAGTATGCTGGTCTTTTGCAGTGTCTGGATCTCCTTTGTGCCTACCTATCTGAGCACCAAAGGGAAATTCATGGTTGCTGTGCAAGTCTTCTCCATCTTGGCCTCCAGTGCTGGGCTTCTGGGCTGCATCTTCATCCCTAAGTGTTACATCATTTTGCTAAGGCCAGACCTGAATACAAAGGAGCAACTGATGTTCAAAGCTGAAGTAAAAAAATGATTCTGATGGATGTTCTGGGGATATAATTCTCACCCAATATAATTCCCACCAATTGGGTACTTTTCAGGAGAAAACATTATCAGGCTGCTTTTTGAAGTGATCTCCTGGTTAAGCCTAATTTCCATGTTTTTATGTTCCTGTGTCTGGCAGTATTATTTAGCATTTTAGGCTTCATTATTAGCCTTTAAGTGAGGATGTTATTAGCATTTTAGTTTGCCAGTGTTGGTCTCCTTTCAGACTTTAGAAAGAATGCTTTTCTTCTGTTTTTTTCTATGGGAAAAAATCTAGCCTTTTCAGCAACTGAACCTTAGACAGTATATTCTGAAAGTAATTGAATAGACTTGCAAGTTTTAAGTAAGAAACAAATCAAGCCTGGAAAGGGCATGATGTAACCCATAAATTTACCATTTGTGGAATGTAATCTCTCATCAATGTTTTCTATTGTTCAGTTGTCTCGGGTAATAAATGTCATTCATTCTTTCTTTAGTTGCTTTCTGATTTATCACATATACCAAATTTTTGAATCATTTGTTTCTGTGCCCTATCAAAAGACTTGGACCACCCACTGTTCCCAAAAATGTTTTTCACTGTGATTTATATTGTTGGGTAGGGGTGAAAAGGCTAATTTTGCAAAAGAAAAAATGTTTTTAATCTCTCAAATTCAGAGAAATTTTCTTTTTTTTATTGAAAATTTTTTAAATTTTACAAAAAAGTTCCCTTCCCCGAACCCTCCCCACCCTCCCCTACCCTCCCCCGACCTTCCCAGAGCTGAATACAGGTTTAATTAAAATTTAAGAAAAAATCTTAAAACACATATAAACCATAAGCAAATCTAAAAGCATTAATTAAACAAATTATAAAATAGTTAACGACAATATATAAAAAAACAAGAAGAGAGAAAGAAACAGAAAAAGAAAAAAGAAAATAAAAAATTAAAAAAATATCTATAAAGTATCTTAAATATGAATTATTCAAAAACTAAATAATATTTTTTATATCCAACTTATATTGTATGAAATCTATCCATCTTTTCCATACGAGGAGATACTTCTCTTGCGATTGATCTTACAAGAAAGCCGAAATGTTTGCCATTTCCTCCAAGTAGGAAACTTTAAGAAACCATTCTTGCAAAGTAGGCAAAGATTCCTTCTTCCAACATTGCCCTACTAACAACCTGGCCGCTGTAATTAAATTTAACATTAATATAGTCTCTTTACTATCACAATCAGAAACAATACCTAACAAAAACAATTGTGGAGTAAATTTTATCCTTCTTCTAAAAATTCTTTGAATATTCCACCAAATCTTAATCCAAAAAGCTTTTATATTTTTACATGACCACCAAATGTGGTAATAAGTATCATCCAAACACCCACATCTCCAACATTTAGGCTGCAAGTCAGGATACATACGAGACATTTTTTGTGGATCAAGGTGCCATCTATAAAACATTTTATAAAAATTTTCCCTTAAATTTTGGGCTTGTGTAAATTTGACATTCCTCACCCAAATAATCTCCCAGGTATCTAATAGGACCGGTTAATCAAAATTTTGTGCCCATTTAACCATACATTCTTTAACTAATTCTGCTTCTGAATCCAATTCTACTAACACCCCATAAATTCTTTTGATATGAGTTCGTCTTTGATCTTTTATTTGTTTTAACAAATTCTCATCCTCTCTAAGCAAACACACATTACAATCTATCTTCCACCTCTCCACTATTTGTCTATACTGAAACCATGAATAGATAATGTTTTCTTGTGTTAAATCTTCCAAAGATTTTAATTACCAATTTTTACCATCTCATCTAAGTAATTGTGCATAAGAAACACTATCCATCTTGACTCCTCTCCTTATCCCTTCTATCGCATGCCATGGTATAGCCCATAATGGAATTTTAAATCACTTCTATAATATTTCTTCCAAACCCAAAGTAAAGAAGTCCTTATAATATGAGATTTAAAAACCCTATCAACCTTTTTTATTAAAAATTAAATAGGCATGCCATCCAAAAAGTAAATCCCAACCCTCCAAGAGGAGTACTTCTACATTTGTTAAATTAACCCAATCACTAATTAATGTTAAAACCGCAGCGTCATAATACAATTTCAAATTCGGTACCATGAGTCCACCTCTCTCACGAATGTCTTGTATAATTTTAAGTTTTACTCTTGGTTTTTTCCCTGCCCAGATAAATTTGTTGATACATTTCTGCCATTCATTTAAATTAACCTCATTCTTTAAAATGGGTATCATTTGAAATAAAAAAAGAAACTTTGGCAGAACATTCATTTTAATCCCTGCAATTCTCCCCAAAAGAGATAATTGCAGCTTCTCCCAGTTTTCCAAATCTTTTTGTATTTTCACCCACAACCTTTCATAATTATTTTTATACAATTTTGCATTGGAAACGGATAAAATAACCCCCAGATATTTTACCTTATTGACAACCTCAAAATCTGTCAGCCTAACCAGGGTTTCCTTATCCAAATTGGTCATGTTTTAGGCAATATTTTAGTCTTATTATTATTAATTAAAATTTCTCTGAATTTTATTAATTATGGAAATTTCTCTGAATTTTTCAAAATTAATAAAATTCAGAGAAATTTTCATCATCTCCAGAAATTTTCATCACCCTCAATTTAGGGTGTCTGAATTTCAGGCAACAAGTGGAGAAAATAAAACTGCAACATAAATGGTGCACACCTTTTTTTTTATCCAAGGGACATTTGTTCATTAATAAAATATTTTATAATTATTATGATCTACCAAACTGTTAGAAGAAAATATGTTCTCTTTTTTCTGTAATCTATCCTGTCTAACAATCAAAACTATAGATCAGAAGTACTTTTTTTTTTATTTGACGGGTCCTTGGTGTTCTTTGAGCTTGCTTGTTTTCTTGCAGACATTTCATTACCAAACTAGGTAACATCATGAGTGCTAGTAACTATCATCAGTGACTATCACTGATGATGTTACCTTGTTTGGGTAATGAAACATCTGCAAAAAAACAAGCAAACTCAGAGTGCTCAGGACTCGTCATTTCAATCCTGAGCTAGAAATATTAGCATTTTTTCCCATTTTTATGCAAGAAAGGCATAAGAGGGTTGCAGTCATGAATAAATGTAGATAATTTCCTTTCTGTAATCAAAGAAGTTAATTTATCCATTTCAGCTATTCTAACAAATTCACCAGCCATTTCTCCATAGTGGGTTGTGTGTCTGAGGATCCCATCAGGGGAGGGCTGAGACTGTCTAATAGACCCCACAGATCATCGGTAAGAAGGGGTCGGGATTGGGTGGGAGATGGTGGTGTGGTGTTCCTGCTTTCAAAGAGAAAAGTCAGAGGAGAGACATGTAAACAAAGCAATAGATTGATGAAGAAACCCTGATTGGCAGATATGAAATGACATTTGATTGAAAGGGGGAAAGAAAGGATAAGCAGTGAAGATGCCTACACATTTTCTTCAAAATAAAATTAGAAAAGAGAATCTATTGCACAAGAAAGGAAATTTTTGGAAACTTCCCAAATTTCTAGATTCATGTAACCCCAAGTTGGCTTCTTGTTAGCACTTTAACACTCTGCTCAAGTCAACAAGTCATAAATGCTAATAGCAGAGAAGAGGTCTCTTCTACAGTCATGCCAACACCCTTAAATACTAGAAATATTATTACAGATACGTTTTGTATGTTGTATTGTGTATGACTCCAGCTAGACTCCACCAGTATGTGGATCGAGAACTTCCAGAAGTACAGGCAGGATTTCGAAGAGGCAGAGGAATTAGAGATCAAATTACCAACATACGCTGGATCATGGAGAAAGCTAGGCAGCTCCAGAAAAACATCTACTTCTGCTTCCTTGCCTATCCAAAATCTTTGATTGTCTGGATCACAACAAATTGTGGCAAATTCTTAAAGAGATGGGAGTATCTGACCATTGTATTTGTTTCTTGAGAAACCTATATGTGGGCCAAGAAGCAACAATGCGAACTGGACATGAAACCACTGATTGGTTCAAAATTGGGAAAGGAGTCCAGAAAGGCTGTATTCTGTCACCTTGCCTATTTAACTTATATGCAGAGGACATCATGAGAAAGGCAGGGAATACTGCATACAGTTTTGGTCACTACACTACAAAAAAGATGTTGAGACCTTGGAAAAAGTTCAGAGAAGAGCAATTAAGATGATCCAAGGCCTGGAGACTAAAACATATGAAGAACAGCTGTAGGACTTGGGTTTGGCTAGTCTAAAGAAAAGAAGAAATAGGGGTGACATGATAGCAGTATTCCAGTATTTGAGAGGCTGCCACAAAGAAAAGGGGGTCAAATTATCCTCCAAAGCATCAGAGAGCAGGACAAGAAACAATGGTTGGAAACTAATCAAACAGAGACGCAATCTGGAATTAAGGAGAAAGTTCCTAATAGTGAGGACAATTAACCAGTGGAGTGCCTTGCCTTCAGAAATCATGGGCACTCCATCACTGGAGGTTTTTAAGAAGTTACTTGTCTGAGATGGTATAGGTTCTCCTGCTTGAGCGGGGGTCTGGACTAGAAGACCTCCAAGGTCCCTTCCAGCTCTATTCTATTCTATTCTATTTATTTATTTACAAATATTTATATGCCGCCCAATCCCAAAGGACTCAGGGCGGCGTACAAAATTAAAAACAGTAATAAAACAATAAAATAAAATAATCCAGTCATACCGCGAGTCCGATCATATCCCGGCCCGCTGAGGACATCAGCCCCAGGCCTGCCGGAACAGGACAGTTTTAACGGCTTTCTTAAAGGCCGGCAGGGTGGGAGTAGTTCGAACCTCAGGGGGAAGTTGATTCCACCAGGTCGGAGCCACCACAGAAAAGGCCCTTCCCCGAGGGCCCGCCAGCCGACATTGTCTGGCCGACGGGACCTGAAGGAGGCCCAATCTATGGGACCTCACCGGTCTCTGGGAGCTGTGCGGCAGAATGCGGTCCTGTAAGTAACCTGGCCCTATGCCATGAAGGGCTTTGAAGGTGATGACCAACACCTTGAATTGCGTCCGGAGACCCACAGGAAGCCAGTGCAGCTCGCGGAGGATAGGTGACACGTGGGCGTACCTTGGCGCGCCCACAATCGCTCTCGCGGCTGCGTTCTGAACCAACTGCAGCCTCCGAACGCCCTTCAAGGGTAGCCCCATGTAGAGTGCATTACAGTAATCCAGTCTTGAGGTGACAAGGGCATGAGTGACTGTGAGTAAAGCCTCCCGGTCCAAATAAGGCCGCAACTGGTGCACTAGGCGAACCTGTGCAAAGGTCCCCTGGCCACAGCCGATAGATGTTGTTCCAGATTTAGCTGTGAGTCCAGGAGGACACCCAAGTTGCGTGCCTGCACTGAGGGAGGTAAATTTGCCCCCCCAGGACTAAAGATGGACCATCCAGTTGGCCTTTGGGAGGCAAGACCCAGAGCCACTCGGTCTTGTCAGGGTTGAGTTTAAGCCTGTTCACCCCCATCCAGACCCTCACATCTTCCAGGCACCGGCACATCACGTCGACTGCTTCACTGAAAGGACACCGGGTGGAGATATATAATTGGGTATCATCCGCGTACTGATGATACCTCACCCCGTGTTGCCGAATGATCTCACCCAGCGGTTTCATGTAGATGTTAAAAAGGAGGGGGGACAGGACCGAGCCCTGAGGCACCCCGTGATCGAGGCGCCTAGGGGTTGATCTCTGTCTGCCCGCCAACACCGACTGCGACCTGTCAGAGAGGTAGGAGGAGAACCACCACAATACGGTGCCGCCCACCCCCACCTCTCCGAGACAACGCAGAAGGATACCATCAGGTTGTTCCACTGATTAATTGTTCTAACTGTCAGGAAGTTTCTCCTTAGTTCTAGGTTGCTTCTCTTCTTGATTAGTTTCCACCCATTGCTTCTTGTCTTGCCTTCAGGTGCTTTGGAAAATAGCTTCTCTTCTTTATGGCAGCCCCTGAGATATTGGAATACTGCTATCATGTCCCCCCTTGTCCTTCTCTTCGTTAAACTAGACATACCCAATTCTAGCAACCGCTCCTTATATGTTTTAGCCTCCAGTCCCCTAATCATTTCTCTATGCCTGTGAAATGAATAAGAATGAGGTCAAGAAGGAAAGCAGGAGAGATATGAGGAGGATGTGTGTGTAAGCCACTCGCATCCTGAGATCAGCAGCATATAAATTTGATAAATAAATACATCAATAAATAAAGTAGGAGAGATCCTGACTATTGGCTTTCAGTAAGAAAAAGGATGTTTCTTTCATCACTTGCTTCTGATTCTGCAGATATACTGTATGGGGTAGAGGAAATGGGGCAGACTGACAAAATGTTTCTCATGATATCACCTGGGTCTTATCTCAAGATTCACATACAAAAGGTCAGGGTTGTATGGTGACACCATAATCCCCATTTCATTTCCTCACCACTCTGATTTGCAGTAGATATTTAGGGAAGCAAATTATTTAGGACTCAGGGTGAAATGCTCTTCATCAGACTATCATTTTGGCAGAGAGTTTCAGATAGACTTTTCTACCGTTGGATCAGTATGAGACAACCAGAGATGTCTCATGTTGAATATCTCTGTCTGAGGTTATATAACAGACATGTCAAACACAAGGCCCGGAGGCCAGATGTGGCCTGCGAAGTGGTTTCATGTGGCCTGTGAAGCCATCCTGGAAACAGTGAGGGAACGGCCCCCTCTGCCTTGGCCCTGGCCCAGGCCAGCTGGGAGCCAATGTACAATTTTGTGGTGGCCATCTATGCTGCAACGCATTCAGTCGTAGCTCCATAAGCCCCCCCCTCCCCGCATAGCCTGAGAGGAACAGTGAGGCTCCTCCAGTGGACCATGCCTTGGCACTTGCCCCGGTCCCACCCCCTTCTGCCAGAGACCCTCAGATCTGTTCCACTCCTGCCCAGGCACCCACAGGCACCCTTGAAGCGAACGAGGTAGAGCTGGCCACACCCACCCAGTAGGCCACATCCACTCCATCCACACCTACCCAGTAGGCCACACCCACCCTGGCCACACCCACCTGCCCCCGTGAGGGCAACTACAATGCTAATGCGGCCCTCAATTAAATTGAGTTTGACACACCTATTATATAACAAGGGAAAAGTTTCTTAGGGGCTTTTTATTTTCCTTGACTCTTCCAGATAAAAAGGAGCATGTCACATGATTGGATGGATGGATGGATGGATGGATGGTTGAATGGACGGACATTTATTTGAATCATATGCATTCAATTCCAGCATGGGAATAAAAGTAAAGCATCTACCCTAAAACATAAAGATCTGAATAATAAGGATCGCACAGTAAGTCTAAGGCAACATCAGCCTCAAAAGTCCACAATAAGAAAAAGGTAACCATAACTTCATCTAAGCAAAAACACAGCATCATAAAATAAACATCACTTATAATAACATGAAAGAAAACCAACTGGAAATCAACCAAGCAAAATGACAGGTGTCCCAAATGCCCACAGAACAATTTGGTCTTGGATGCTTTCTAGGAATCCATTATATTGAGTTATCTCAGGACTTCTTCAGTTGAATTCCCAGCTCACCCTGCAGGGAGGACTTTGCAAAGCTTCTACATCTCCAGATAATTATTAGTAGAATGATAGTGATTTCTTTCTTGCCTTCATGCTAAATGTCAAGAGATTCTTCTCTCCTCCAGAAATTCTTTGGAGGGGATCAACAGACTCAGGAGCAATACATAGTAATGTTTGGCATCATGAAAGTCAGTGCATAAATTGTCTTGTCACCTTGGGAAGCTGGCCTGAGCTTCATGGCCACCAGGAGGTCTGCTGTTGTATTGACCCATGTTTCCATCATTTGAGAACTCTTCTCTGGACTTCATACTATATTAGAAAAGTCAGTCTTGCTGCAATCTGCTTTCAACTTCTCCAAACTTCTTCTGCTCTTCTGATTCTGAGATCAGATGCAAGGCAGGGGATTCCTTCAGTTAAACCAGAAATGGACCCTCTACTTCTGCTTCTGATGGAGCTTTTGTTGGCCCAGGCAGCCTGTGGGATGCTCAGCACCAGGTGCTTCTTGACTTTGGAGAGGGATGCAAGAGACCCACTCAATCATTACAGGCCAGGAGACCATCTCATCAGTGGACTCTTCTCTGCAACAAATACTCTACAACCTGAGCTGCAAAATTTCAGTTTGAGTCCTTCTACAAAGATTCATTGGTAAGTTACATAATGTTGAGTGATGTTATATTATGTTGTCATACAACCTGCCTTGCCTACTCTACAAAGGTCCATCCCAAAAAGGTGCCAGAAGCCCTGGTCTGTATACAAACAGCATGAAGTGGAACACATTCAGCAGATAAAACAAAAGTATGCTTTAAAGCTCAGCAGCCTTGTCCAACTGATATAATAATAATAATAATAATAATAAAAATAACAACAACAACAACAACAACAACAATAGAGTTGGACCTTGGAGGTCTTCTAGTCCAACCCCCTGCTCAGGCGAGAAACCCTATACCATTTTAGACAAATGGCTGTCCAGTCTCTTCTTAAAAACTTCCAGTGCTGGAGCACCTACAACTTCTGCAGGCAAGTTGTTCCACTGATTAATTGTTCTAACTGTCAGGAAATTTTCTCCTTAGTTCTTGGTTGCTTCTCTCTTTGGTTAGTTTCCATCCGTTGCTTCTTGTCTTGCCTTCAGGTACTTTGGAAAATACCTTGACTCCCTCTTCTTTGTGGCAACTGCTGAGATATTGGAGCTCTGCTATCATGTCAGACATCCCCCATCCTTCTCTTCATTAAACTAGACATACCCAATTCTAGCAACCGTTCCTTATATGGAACACATTCAGCAGATAAAACAAAAGTATGCTCTAATGCTCAGCACCCTTGTCCAACTGATCTCTACATGGACAAACTTACTTTCATCTCTCAAGGTGATTAGCTTGGGAAGTCATGTTTATGATCTCAGCATCTCCATCAAAGAAAAGGATAGGAGTTGTAAGGACCCACCCCACTTTGCATCTTAAGAAGACAGAACTCTTGGAATAATTCTTCCAACAGGAATCCTTTATTAAGAAGAAGTGGTTGCAGGCATGCTAGACAGGACTTGGGGTCCAAGCTCTCCCATTCAAGGTTTTAAGGGGTTCCCCAGTAGTCCCACCCAATCACCCCTCCTTCCAGTGATAGTTACAGGCATCACAATTCCACCCCTTTCTTCCTTTCTTCCGTCTGGATGGAGACTTCAGATAAACTACATGAAAGGTAAATAGCCCCTTTGTTATGGTAAGATTCTTTGGTGTTAACTAGTTCAAACTCTTTGAGGTTGCAATAAACACATTCATTTTCTTAGAAGTATGCTGAAGGAAGTGAGGGCCATAAAGCCCCTCTGTTCTCCCTCTTCTCTCCCTCTTATGGCAGAATCCAGAGAAGGCAGAATTGGGGTTTTCTATGTTTGATAATTAAAGATGAAATATAATTGGATTCTGACATCTGGCCCCTCTTAAAAATAAGAGAGACTCACCTGAAAGAAAACAAAA
Source organism: Crotalus tigris (assembly GCF_016545835.1). Classification (NCBI taxonomy): domain Eukaryota; kingdom Metazoa; phylum Chordata; class Lepidosauria; order Squamata; family Viperidae; genus Crotalus; species Crotalus tigris. Next base: position 29,094 of record NW_024097592.1, read on the forward strand.
CTGGTATAAAACTTAGTCAGGCTTGTTAGGATACTCTGTGTGAAACCTCTTCAATAGCTTCGGGGCTCTGACATGACGTTTATGGACCCACTCATTTTGTGAGGGAGGGAGGTTTTTCCAGGCAACTAGGTACTGAGTTGCTCCATGATATCTCTTAGAGTCAAGGATCTCTTTTATTTCGAAGTGTTGTTCGCCCTCCCCCATGATTGGAGGTGGTGGGGGGGGATTTTTGGCCGTAGAGGTGACTGATGCTCTCTTTTCAGCAAGCTGCAATGAAAAATTGGGTGTGTTTGCCTGAGATTTTTGGGTAATTCTAATTCTACTGTTACTGGATTTATGATTCTTTTAATTGGAAAAGGTCCTATGTATTTTGATCCAAGTTTTTTACAGGGCTGTAGGGACTTTAGGTATTTTGTAGATAAGTACACCATTTCTCCTATAATGAATGGTGTAGGCTCAACCCTTTTTTTATCGGCTTGTGCTTTGTATGCCTGCCTAGCTTCATCTAGTGCTTTTCTAACTATTGGCCAGGTATTTTGTAGTTTTTCCGTCCATTCTTTCAGTGAAGGGATCGTTGGTTCGTTTGGGGTTAACTCTGGCATAGGGTTGAAACTTTGACCGTTGGCTATTTGAAAAGGAGTGTAGCCTGTGCTGGAGTGGACTGCATATTGTAGGCAACTTCTGCAAAAGGAAGTAAGTCCGTCCAATCACTCTGTTGGAAATTTAAAAAACATCTCAAATATTGCTCAAGTACTGAATGGCACCGTTCCGTTTGTCCATCTGTCTGAGGGTGATGGCTAGATGTCAGTCCCTGAGTGGTCCCTAAGAGGGATAAAAATTCCTTCCAAAATGCAGACGTAAATTGCACTCCCCTATCAGAGATGATGCGTTGGGGTGCCCCGTGCAATCTGTAAATGTGCTGGATGAAAAGTCTTGCTAAGGCCTTTGCAGTGGGAATCTTTTGGCAAGGGATAAAGTGCACCTGTTTGGAAAACAAGTCCGTGACTGTCCAGATAACAGTATTCCCATTGCTTTCTGGCAATTCCACTATAAAATCCATGGCTATTTCCCTCCAGGGGGCTGAGGGACTTGCCACTGGTTGTAATAGCCCTGGCGATTTCCCTTGCAACCTCTTTGCCGATGCACAGGTTGGGCAGCTGGCAACATAACTTTCTATGTCCTTTTTTATTGATGGCCACCAAAATTGCCGTTTAATTAAGTGTAAAGTTTTTACAAATCCAAAATGCCCTGCTGATTTTGTGTCATGGCAAAGCTGCATGAACGTGATTCTTTGGGTTGTTGGTATATATAACATTTCCCCTACCCAAGGCAACCCGTCTCTCATTGTGCACACATTTTTGTTTTTCTGGAACCATTCATCTGTTTCCAAACTTTTTCTGAATTCAATTCCAGTTTGGCTGTCCAGTTGTGGTTTTAATTTGGCTTGGGTTCTTGTGGTTACTGGTGCTGCCAGTTGTGACTCTGCCATTATTGGTCTAGAGTCTGTGGTTCGTGCGCTGTTATATTGAGGCATGCGAGATAGAGCATCTGCCAGGAAGTTCTTTCTCCCTGGTAAATGTTTGAGCTTAAATTGGAACTGGTGAAAATGCTGGGACCAGCGGGCTTGTTTGGGATTGAGTTTCCTGGACGTTTTCAGGGCTTCTAAATTTTTGTGATCGGTCCACACCTGGAAGGGGATTTTGTTGCCTTCCAGGAACTGTCGCCACGTGAGTAATGCCCAACGTATCCCATAAGCCTCCTTCTCCCATACGGGCCAGCGCTGTTCTGTTTCCGTGAGTTTCTTGGATGTATATGCACAGGGTTGCAATACTGCATCATCATTTTCTTGTAATAGCACAGCCCCCACTGCCACATCACTTGCATCTGCCTGTATTATGAAGGGCTTGTCCATGTCTGGGTGCCTTAGTACTGGTTCGGCAGAAAAAAGTCTCTTTAGTCTCTCAAACGCTGCTTGGCACTCCATTGTCCATGTTAGTGGCTGGCTAGGTTTTACTGAGGATGCTCCCTTCGTTTTTAGTAAGTTAGTGAGGGGCAAGGCTATCTGGCAAATGAGGGGATGAATTGGCGGTAAAAGTTTGCAAAGCCCAGGAAACTTTGTAGTTGCTTTCTTGTGCGGGGTGGTGCCCAATCTAATACTGCTTTGACCTTCTCTGGGTCCATTTCAATGCCCTGGGGGGATATGCGATAACCTAGGTAGTCTATCCTTTCCTGGTGGAATTCGCATTTTGAGAGTTTGGCATATAGGTGGGCGGCTCGCAGCTTCTTTAAAACCGCTCTGACAAGGTTGACGTGTTCCTCTTTTGTTTCAGTAAAGATAAGAATGTCATCCAAGTAAACAAGGACCCCCTTAAACAGGTGCTCCCTTAGAACGTCATTGATTAATTGCATAAAGACTGCAGGGCCCCCTTGTAATCCAAATGGCAAGACTTTGAATTGATAGCACCCCATGGGGCAGTTAAATGCAGTCTTCCATTCGTCCCCTTCCTTAATTCTCACGCGATAGTAAGCTTCCCTTAGGTCTAGTTTAGAAAAAATTTTCCCTTTCGATAGGTGTGACAGCATGTCTTTCATGAGGGGCAGCGGGTATAGGTTGCTTTCACTGATTGTATTCAGGGCCCTATAATCCACGCATAAACGTAAAGAGCCATCCTTCTTCTCTCTAAAAAGGACCGGGGCAGCCACTTTAGGCTTGGCTGGCTCAATGAAACCTCTCTCTAGGTTTTTTTTTATAAATCTTTCCATTTCCTCCTCCTCCTTTGGGCTCATGGAGTATAATCTGGGCTTCGGGAGTTTTGCCCCAGGCTTGAATTCAATGGTACAGTCTATGGGTCGGTGGGGGGGGAAGCTCATTCGCCCTCTCCTCACTGAAGACTTCAGCAAGGTCTCTATATTCCTCTGGTATTTCTGTTAATCTTTTTTCCTCTCCTATGGATGCTTTTTCTATTCTTGATTCTGGTAGCCTCCCTTGGGGATTTAAGTCCATAGGGTCCCCCTTCGGGAATTTGATTTCTGTCATCCTCCAATTTACCCAGGGGTTCCATTTTCAACATTCCATCTCTAGAATCATTGGGCATCCATACCCGGGGTCACCACAAACGTTATGTCCTCTTCATGTTTGCCCAGGGAGAGGTGTATTGTAGAGTGGCTAGGGTAGCTGGCACCCCCCCCCTGCTATGGATCCATCTACCTGGCCAAATGAGATGGTTGTTCCAGTCTCCTGGATGGATGCCCAGATTCCCCACTAGTGTTGGGCTAATGAGGCAGCGGGTGCAGCCAGAGTCTATTAAGGCTTTCACCTTCACAGCTTCGGGCATGGGGGGGATTAATATAGTCACTGTTTTGAGATGGTGTGATGCATCCACTTACCAGGGGTTTGCCCTCCGAGCTGTCATCTGAGGCATCCACCGGCCCTGTGGTGTAGGCTGGAGTTCTTTCCCCTTGGTGAGCAGAAGTGGGGGGTTCTGTAATTTCCATCATTCTCATGGCCGTTTCTTTTGGCTTAGCTGAAGACTTTCCGGATTTGTTGATTGGGGATCTGTCTGGGTTGTGCTGGGGGGCCTTTGAGTGGCATTCTACAGCTCGATGCCCTTCTCTTCCGCACTTGAAACATCCCATTTGCTTCTTGGCTGTAGCCGATGATTTCACCGGTTCATGTGTCAGCTCAGGCGGGGGGCAGCTCCATTGTTTTCCTCGGCGGTGCCTCTCCCTTTGCGGCTCCAGCAGCTGGGGCGGCCGTAGGGCTCAGGATTCTCCTCTCCTAGGAAGCTGAGAGTTCTCTTCATCAGGTCAATAGCTTTCTCTAGGATCCAGTCTGAGTACGGTGCCCAGCTTCCTCCCTCTTCACTTGCATGCAGGGATTTCTCCTTCTCCTGCTTCCATTCTGGTTGCTTGGTCCCCCGTCTCAGGGTCACCTTTCTTGATTCCTTTCCCCACTCACCTTTCTTTCCAACGCCCATTGACCAGCGAGGTTTGTGGTCCCATGTCTCCACCACTTCTTCTCCCGAGGAATCTGACCTCTCGGATCCCAACATCTGGCAAGGTTCCAACTGGGTCAGCGGCTCTCTTTCCAGGGAGTTTTCTCCCTCTCTTGCTTCGTTGTCTGACATGGTAAATTATTGCAAAATCCCCCGGCAAGGGTCTACCTTCCAGGTGGATTAATTTTGCAAGTCCTGTCTAATGTAAGGACCCACCCCACTTTGCATCTTAAGAAGACAGAACTCTTGGAATAATTCTTCCAACAGGAATCCTTTATTAAGAAGAAGTGGTTGCAGGCGTGCTAGACAGGACTTGGGGTCCAAGCTCTCCCATTCAAGGTTTTAAGGGGTTCCCCAGTAGTCCCACCCAATCACCCCCCCTTCCAGTGATAGTTTCAGGCATCACAATTCCACCCCTTTATTCCTTTCTTCCGTCTGGATGGAGACTTCAGATAAACTACATGAAAGGTAAATAGCCCCTTTGTTATGGTAAGATTCTTTGGTGTTAACTAGTTCAAACTCTTTGAGGTTGCAATAAACACATTAAGTTTCTTAGAAGTATACTGAAGGAAGTGAGGGCCATAAAGCCCCTCTGTTCTCCCCCTTCTCTCCCTCTTATGACAGAATCCAGAGAAGGCAGAATTGGGGTTTTCTATGTTTGATAATTAAAGATGAAATATAATTGGATTCTGACAGGAGTCTCTAATTGTTTAGTTCTGATCAATCCCACTTCAGAAAAAAGACTATCCCTCTGTTAATGCAGCTCAACACTGTGTTGGCTTTTTTGGTAGCTGCAGCACACTGCTGGCTCATATTTAAGTGATTGTCCACTAGGACTCCGAGATCCCTCTCACAATTAGTACTATTGCGCAAGGTGCCACCTATGTTATACTTGTGCATTTGGTTTTTCTTGCCTAAATGTAGAACCTTACTTTTTTCAACATTGAATTTCATTTTGTTAGAGAGCGCCCAGTGTTCAAGTCTGTCCAGGTCCTCCTATATCTTAAGCTTCTCTTCTGGAGGGTTGGCTATTCCTGCCAGCTTGGTGTAATCTGCAAATTTGATGAGTTCACCATCTATCCCCTCATCCAACTGATTGATGATTCTCTATATTCTATTTCCCTATCTCATTCATACATAGACTCATACACACATACATGCACATTATAAAAATATAACCTGTATATTATAGTCCTTTGTTGTTGTTGTTGTTGTTAATTGCGAAGTCGTGTCCGACCCGTCGCGACCCCATGGACAATGTTCCTCCAGGTCTTCCTGTCCTCTACCATCTTCTGGAGTCCATTTAAATTCACACCTACTGCTTCAGTGACTCCATCCAGCCATCTCATTCTCTGTCGTCCCCTTCTTCTATTGCCCTCAATCTTTCCCAACATTAGGCTCTTCTCCAGTGAATCCTTCCTTCTCATTAGGTGGCCAAAGTACTTGAGTTTCAACTTCAGGATCTGGCCTTCTAAAGAGCAGTCGGGGTTGATCTCTTCTAGGACTGACCGGTTTGAACGCCTTGCAGTCCAAGGGACTCGCAGGAGTCTTCTCCAGCACCATAGTTCAAAGGCCTCAATTCTTTTGCGCTCAGCCTTTCTTATGGTCCAACTTTCACAGCCATACATTGCAACTGGAAAACCATGGCCTGGACTATACGTACTTTTGTTGGCAGGGTGATGTCTCTGCTTTTTAGAATGCTGTCTAGATTTGCCATAGCTTTCCTCCCCAGGAGCAAGCGTCTTTTAATTTCTTGGCTGCAGTCCCCATCTGAGGTGATCTTGGAGCCCAGAAAAATAAAATCTGTCACTACCTCCATTTCTTCCCCATCTATTTGCCAGGAATTGAGAGGGCCGGATGCCATGATTTTGGTTTTCTTAATGTTGAGTTTCAAGCCAACTTTTGCACTCTCCTTCTTCACCCGCATCAAGAGGCTCTTTAGTTCCTCTTCACTTTCTGCCATTAGAGTGGTATCATCTGCATATCTTAGGTTATTGATATTTCTCCCGGCACTCTTAATTCCAACTTTTGATTCATCTAGCCCTGCCTTTCTCATGATGTGCTCTGCATATAAGTTAAATAGGCAGGGTGATAGTATACAGCCTTGCCGGACTCCTTTACCAATTTTGAACCAATCAGTGGTTCCGTGTTCGGTTCTCACTGTTGCTTCTTGACCCGCATATAGGTTTCTCAAGAGACAGATGAGATGGTCTGGTAGTCCCATCTCTTTAAGAACTTGCCACAATTTGTTGTGATCCACACAATCAAAGGCTTTTGCATAGTCAATGAAGCAGAAGTAGATGTTTTTCTGGAACTCCCTAGCTTTCTCCATGATCCAGCGTATGTTGGCAATTTGATCTCTAGTTCCTCTGCCTCTTCGAAATCCTGCCTGTACTTCTGGTAGTTCTCGATCCACATACTGCTGGAGTATAGCTTGTAGGATTTTAAGCATAATTTTACTAGCATGTGAAATGAGTGCAATGGTGCGATAGTTTGAACATTCTTTGGCATTGCCTTTCTTTGGAATTGGAATGTAAACTGACCTTTTCCAATCCTGTGGCCACTGTTGAGTTTTCCAAATTTGCTGGCAAATTGAGTGTAGAGTGAACCTCAATTCCTGTTCCTACATGGTAAGGTCCATGCTTGTTTCTGAGCTGCATTTTCAGATATGGTTTGCCATAATCTTTTCCTGGGATGTTTTTGGACTCCTCAGCCTGAGGTGAGAGAGAATTCAAGGGACAACAATACCCAGATTGTCTGGAATGTGTCTGTTTTAAACAATGTAAGTAGAGAAGAGGAACTTTGAGGAAAAAAACCTGTGCAGTCACAATAGCATATATAAAATGCATTAACAGAATAACAGAGTTGGACAAGACCTTGGAGGTCTTCTAGACCAACCCTCTGCACAAGCAGGAAACCCTATAACATTCTGGACAAACAGCTGTCCAATCTCTTATTAAAAGCCTCCAGTGATGGAGCATCCACAACATCTGAAGGGAAGCTATTCCACTAGTTAATTATTCTCACTGTCAGGAAATTTCTCGTTAGTTCTAGGTTGGTATTTTCACTGAATGTAACATTATGGCAAAATCCATGTATCTTTTCAGGAAAGCAGATGTGATATACTGGAAAATTTTGTCCTTCCTTTTTGCCATTCAGGAAGTCAACAAAGATCCCCTCCTCTTACCCAACCTCACCCTGGGTTACAACCTCCATGACAACTTTCGAGACAGAGGATTGACATTGGATGGTCTGTTGGATTTGCTTTCGACTGGAGAGGCCAATGTTCCCAATTACAGCTGTGGAAGGAAGAGGAACATGCTGGTTCTCCTGGAAGAGACCAACTCTGACATATCCATCCTTATGGCTGCCATATTGGGCATCTACAAAATCCCACAGGTATAGAGCAAGTGCATGGCTGCAAGTTTATTCCACAGCAGTTCAAGGAGATTTCCTCCATAGAAATGTTAAGCATGGATTACAGTGTACAATTAATCTTTACATCCTCTTTCAGTCTCCCAAAGAGACAAGAATAAATACAGCCATAATTAAGAGTTATCACTGAGTACAAAGATTAGTTCAAAATGTATGCTTGCTCAGATCTCGCTCTATGCAGGCTCTCTGGAAGCACCAACTTTTCATAAAATGAGCTCTGGATTTCTTCTTAACCTTCCATTGATGACAGCTACATTCTCTGCATTTCTGATCCCCTATTAAATCCACCAAGGTAGGCTGGAGTCTTCCAGCCACTACCTAAGCTCTGACATTATATTTTCAGGATCTCATACGTTGGCTTTGTAAAAACCCAAAATAAAACATAAATCTTCTTTTTGTTTCCAGATCAGCTACACTTTTATTTCACCAATCCTGAGTGATAAAACTCAGTTGCCCTTTTTCTACCGGACTGTCCCCAAAGAAGATGCTCAGAACCAGGGGATTGTTAAACTGCTGCTGTATTTTGGGTGGATATTCATTGGTGTCTTTGCTGCAGACACTGATAATGGAGAACATTTCATTAGGACCTTCATTCCTGTGCTGGCTCAGAATGGCATCTGTGTTGTTTTTTCACAAATCATATTATTAAAAGCTGAGAACAACAAGTATCTGGTTTCCGTTTTCAACACGTGGATCCAAATCAATGTATTTGTTTACTATTCAGAGTTTACATTCGTAGAGGGAGCTTTTTTTCTAGAAAACATATTCAATTCCTTGAGAAAGCCTATTGTGGGGAAACTTTGGATCACAACAGCTTTGTGGGATCTCACCATCGAATTATCGTATAATACTCTTTCTTTCAGATATACACATAATATTTTTTCTTTCCTTATCCAGACCAGCCAAAGGACCAAATTTAATGATTTCATGGATTTCTATTTTTATATCGAAGCATTTATGGTTAAAAAATTTCACTGTTCATATAGAAAGCCTGCCTTGTCTGTGAAAGGCTGGACAAGGTGTACAGAGAAAGAGAACTTGGAGACTCTGCCTCTTGAGAAGATTGAAAAGATCTTCTCTCTAGATAGCTCCTTAACTTACAATGCCATCCAGATTGTGGCACATGCCTTAAATGTGGCCTATTCATCTCAATCCCAGAGGATAAGGATGGAGAGAAAAAGCAAGCTGGAAGTCGAAAAGATCCAGCCATGGCAGGTATTCCCTTATAGGTTCCATGTGTATTGCTAAGGGTGACAGATAGATGATGAATGTCACAAAACACTCTCTGAGAAATGTGGAATATGTTGAGAAAAAAATTATGAAACATTTTCTTTCATGAGATCCCTTATCTTCCTCTTAATTTTTTCCTTTGGCCTCCAGAATTGCTGAATGGCAAATTATACATTGGCTGTGTTGTCACACACCACTACAATTCTTTTATCTCAGGTGCGTTAAGCTTTTCTTTCTTCAGATTCTAGAATTTGATGCTTGTGGAAAGGGATTTTGGATTCTCTCCCAATATATTACAATGTAAGACAACATTGTACTTAATGGGGTTGAAGATTCGTTCTCCAAGCTTGTCGGTTGGTTTCTGAACATTTCATTAGCAGGCTAGATAACCTCTTCAGTGGAGTTTAGTGGATGTCAGCGTCGGTGTTCATCTGTTTATAAGGGTTTCAGGTGTGGGTGTGTCATGTGAGGGTCTTGTGATGGGTCAGGTGTGAGTGAGAAGTGGGGGCCTTGCATGGTTTGGTTGAGGGTCTGTGCTGTCGGTGCCATCCCTGATTGGCTGTGTGGTTGATTTGGATTCTGAGGAGTTTGCAGGCTTGTTGTAGGTCAACTTGTCTGTTGATGGAATTGCTGGTGGAATGCAGGCTTCAATGAACTCACGAGTGTGGCGGGTGATAGTGTGGCCGATTATTTTCGTGTTGCTCAAATCAAACTGGTATTGTTTGGTGTTGATGTGGATTGATATTAAGGATTTGGAATCATGATATTTGATTGCCAGCCAGTGTTCATGGATCCTATTTTGTAATTGATATGATGTTTGTCCCATGTAGAATTGGTTGCAATGGTTATGGTTGATTCTATAGATTACATTGTTTCTTTCATTCTTCTGTATCTTGGTTCTGGATAATTCCTGGCAGAGTGTTGTTGTGGGTTTTGGGCTATTGCTATTCCTAGGGGTTAGAGAATTCTGGCTGTCATTTTGACATCCCTTTTGTATAGGGTAGAGTTAGTTTTTGCGTGATGGTTGGCTGTGTGTTAAATTGTGGTTTGGACAGCTGTTATGGAGAAAGACAGCAAGCAGCTATTTCTCTTACACTTTTTTTAGTGTTGTGGTGCTGCAGTGTGTCCTGACTCTTCTGAAGAGGGTCTGGACACAGCTTCTTTTGGTGCAGTGAGTGGTTGCTTGTGAAGCTGAGGATCCGGTCAATGTGTGTAGGCTTGCAGTAGACATGGGTTTCCAGTTCTCTGTTGTCTAGTCTCCTTATGTCAATGTTGAGGAATGGGAATCTGTTGTCTGTTTCCTCTTCGTGTATGAATTTGATCCCAGGGAATATATTATTGAGTATTTCCTCAATTTGGGAGTATTTGATGATAAAGGTTTCAGAATTTTGGTTGAATGGTGGGTATAGCTATGGATTAAATTTGTTGCATGACTGCTTCTGCTATTAGGCCTGATATTGGTGATCCCATCATGGTACCTTGTACTTGGTTATTTATTAATTGTACTTAATATTACAATTATCAGTGTATATCCTTGTAAAATCACCCAAAGAGCGCCAGAATCAATATTTAAGCTTTCCCTCAGAATCAGTGTTCATATTTTCTTCAGATAACAAGTACATGGAACAGTCAATTGCAAATATTGACATTTGCTTCCCAATTTCCTAAAGCCAGTTAATATTTCCAGGACTGAGTTGTACAAACTGATGCTGTGTCTTCTACATTTCTCCATCTTCTCTCTTGTGGAATCACAATGCAGGATCCAAAATAAATAATCAAGGCTCAGTGCAGTCCTTGTTATTCAGTGTGCGCAGGGGAAATTCTCCAAAGAATGTTGAGATAAAACCCTGTGGACAAAAGAATGCATCTATAGTTATACAGGACATCTCAGAGAAGAGGGGGAAACTAATGTATAAGCAATAGATGATGTAACCAAACATATTTCTGGGTAAAGGATTTCCCTTCTCCTGCCCTTCTACCATCTAGTTATTTTCATGGAGAGAAATAAAACAATAGAACAAAAGGAGAGGGGCCATCTGGGAATGCCATATGTTGAAAAGAAAGCATCTACCACAAGGATTTACACTGATAATTGTAATATTAAGTATAATTAATAAATAAGCAAATCTATGCATAGACAAATTATGCAAATTGTCCTGAGAAGAAAACAGGCTGCAGTTCAATAAGCCAAATTCCTTATATCTCTGTACATCAACATGTAAAAGAAAAACCATTCCATTTCTGTAAAAACATCTTTCCTCATACACTGTAGCTTCACCATTTCCTGAAGAATCCTCAGATCTACAACAACACCATGGAAGGAATGTACTTGGATAGGAATGGAGATTTGATAGCTGACTTTGACATTTTGAGCTGGGTGTGGTTTCCTAATAAGTCCACCACCAGAGTGAAATTTGGGAATCTAGTCAGAGAAGGAGCCACTGGAATCAAATTCAGCATCAACAAGGAAACCATCATGAAGCCTCAATGGCTCAATCAGGTGGGGGGGGGAAGGTGTCCCATCTCTTTACTTTTGTCCATCCTCTCAATCTGTGTCTCCTTCCTTCCCAAACTATATATCAAACTGACAAGGAAGAATTTCCTGACATTTAGAGGAATTAATCAGTGAGATGATTTTCCTCCAGAGGTTGTGGGTGCTCCATCACTGCAGGGTTCTAGGAAAAGATTGAACAACCATTTGTCTGAAATAATATGGGGTTTCCTGTCCAAGCAGGGGGTTGGACTAGAAGACTTCCAAGGTCCCTTCCAAGTCTGTTATTCTGTTAAATTCATCCTTCAGACTTATACTGTTTCCATTTAGAACTAGAAAAAGAAAATTCGTTGTGTTAAGTATGGAAATCTAAGGGACACAGGGGGAAATTATGTTTGGGTGGAGGAAAACAGAAGCAGGATTTAAGCTGGGGGGGGGAGAGAAATAAAATTTTGTATTTTTTTCATTTGGACATGTAGAAATGCAAGAATTGAATTTATCTAGACATTTGGTACAAGAAATGTGCAAAATATGTAATCTTGAAGAATTCCAGAATTCCCATTTCTCCTCTAAATCATGCTGATGTGTTTCTCCAAAACTTGCTCTGACAGTCTTCCAGAGTCAGTCCTCCAAAATGGAAGCATGTCTGACTATCATGAACTGCATTCAGTGTAAAAAACTAACTTTGTAGAAAATTATTGGACCTTCCCTGGAGTAGTCACCACAACATGGCCTGGAGGAGAAACACAACGTTCCATTTCTAGTCCATTTTGCACATACCTGTTTTGCTGATCCCGTTCCAATTCTATAATTCATTTCATTGCTGATCAGTTTTGCCGATGCTTCTGAATGCCAATTCTATTCACTTTCAGACCTTGCCTTACTCCCAGTGTGTGGAGCCTTGTCAGCCTGGATATTTCAAGGTGGTCCAGGAAGGAAAACCAATCTGCTGCTACAACTGCATCCCCTGTGCAGAAGGGAGCTTTTCCACCAAAGAAGGTGGGGGAGTGGGAATCAAAACAGCCCTTCAGATAGGAGCAAAGTTTCCTGCAGATCTTTTCTGAGAAGATATTTCTAATTTGGGTATTGTGGAGAGGGAGTATTAATTTAATCATCAGAATTAATTTCACCAAGGAGATCACAATAATATGACCTGCAAGAATGTATTGGAATGAGATGTTGAGATGTAGAAGAAGCCAAGCAGCTATGAGAAGCATCTGCAACTTTGTGGAGTATCAGTTGAAGTGACATGAAGCAGCTTGTTGTTACACCATGACAAACAGAATGATGTTGCTTCTAGAGTATGAAGCTCTCCATTGAGATGAATGAAAGCCAACTCACACAGGACCTCGTCAGTAATCTTGTCATCTCCATTCTAGCATGGACTCAGGATAGACACATTTCTGCCTACCCATCTTCTCCCAAGATATCCAAGGAGTAGGGAATCATGGTCTGTGTTTCCTGTGGAATACAGGGGGAACACATTGGGGGAATACATTGCTATTTGAGAGGAATATCTCCTTATTATGTCTATTAGAGGGAAAGGTCAAACCAGACAAGTTTATCTACCCCCTTTTCATCATTAACCATTGGGATTTGGTGGGAGAAAATGAATCTATAAATAGTTGAACAATATTGGTATTGTATTTCAATTTTATTCTTCAATTAATGAGTAATGGGAAAAATCAAACTCCATTTTTGAAAAACAGAATATTCCAACCCTGTCAGTTTGGCCAATCCCAGTCCATTAGGGACCTTCCTACATGATGTAGATGGTTGTCCCTTCTCCCCTTTTGCTTCCTAGAGTTGTCTGCCCCTAATCTAGCCACATTTTCACACTTGATCCACTTGGGACACATAGTAATACAACAGCTATACACATACTCTAAATTTTTATTTCTGCCTTCTATCCCCCTGCTGATGAGTACACACAAATTCAGATGTGGGTTTCCTGATTTCAAATTTTAATTCCCGTCCTATAAATTCATGGTAAATATACATTTGTCTTCCGCAGATGCAGACCACTGCACCAGATGCCCAGACGATCAGTATCAGAACAAGCATCGAGATCAATGTATCCCCAAACCTGTCACCTTTTTGTCCCATGAAGAGTATTTGGGAATTATTCTTACTTTCTTTGCCGTGTTCCTAATCTTAACCACAGTTTCAATCTTGGGAATCTTCATTAAATTCCAAGAAACTCCCATTGTCAAAGCCAACAACCGGGACCTCTCCTATATCCTCCTGATCTCCCTTCTGCTTTCCTTCTTGAGTTCCTTTCTCTTCATTGGTCAGCCAAGGAGAACCACCTGTCTTCTCCGACAAACAATTTTCAGCATCATCTTCTCAATTGCTGTGTCTTCTGTCTTGGCCAAAACAATTATGGTGGTGCTGGCCTTCCTGGCCATAAAGCCAGGAAACAGAGTGAGAAGGTGGCTGGGCAAGAATCTGGCCAACTCCCTCATCCTTTCTTGTTCCAGTGTCCAGGTTGTCATTTGTTTCACCTGGTTAGGAGTCTTTCCTTCATTCCCTGATTCTGACATGTATTCGCAGCCTAGAGAGATTGTTCTGCAGTGCAATGAAGGCTCTGTCACTATGTTTTATGTTGCCCTTGGTTACATGGTCTGTCAGGCTGCCATTTGCTTCATGGTGGCTTTCCTGGCCAGGAATCTGCCTGCATCCTTCAATGAAGCCAAGCTGATCACCTTCAGTATGCTGGTCTTTTGCAGTGTCTGGATCTCCTTTGTGCCTACCTATCTGAGCACCAAAGGGAAATTCATGGTTGCTGTGCAAGTCTTCTCCATCTTGGCCTCCAGTGCTGGGCTTCTGGGCTGCATCTTCATCCCTAAGTGTTACATCATTTTGCTAAGGCCAGACCTGAATACAAAGGAGCAACTGATGTTCAAAGTTGAAGTAAAAAAATGATTCTGATGGATGTTCTGGGGATATAATTCTCACCCAATATAATTCCGACCAATTGGGTACTTTTCAGGAGAAAACATTATCAGGCTGCTTTTTGAAGTGATCTCCTGGTTAAGCCTAATTTCCATGTTTTTATGTTCCTGTGTCTGGCAGTATTATTTAGCATTTTAGGCTTCATTATTAGCCTTTAAGTGAGGATGTTATTAGCATTTTAGTTTGCCAGTGTTGGTCTCCTTTCAGACTTTAGAAAGAATGCTTTTCTTCTGTTTTTTTCTATGGGAAAAAATCTAGCCATTTCAGCAACTGAACCTTAGACAGTATATTCTGAAAGTAATTAAATAGACTTGCAAGTTTTAAGTAAGAAACAAATCAAGCCCGGAAAGTGCATGATGTAACCCATAAATTTACCATATGTGGAATGTAATCTCTAATCAATGTTTTCTGTTGTTCAGTTGTCTCGGGTAATAAATGTCATTCATTCTTTCTTTCGTTGCTTTCTGATTTATCACATATAACAAATTTTTGTATCATTTGTTTCTGTGCCCTATCAAAAGACTTGGACCACCCACGGTTCCCAAAAATGTTTTTCACTCTGATTTATATTGTTGGGTAGGGGTGAAAAGGCTAATTTTGCAAAAGAAAAAATGTTTTTAATCTCTCAAATTCGGAGAAATTTTCATCAGCTCCAGAAATTTTCATCACCCTCCAATTTAGGGTATCTGAATTTCAGGCAACAACTGGAGAAAATAAAACTGCAACATAAATGGTGCACAACTTTTTTTTTTCAATCCAAGGGACATTTGTTCATTAATAAAATATTTTATAATTATTAAGATCTACCAAACTGTTAGAAAAAAGTATGTTCTCTTTTTTCTGTAATCTATCCTATCTAACAATCAAAAGTACTTTTTTATCAAATCAGAAGTATTTATTTATTTGAGGGGTCCTTGGTGTTCTTTGAGCTTGCTTGTTTTCTTACAGACATTTCATTACCAAACTAGGTAACATCATGAGTGCTAGTAACTATCATCAGTGACTATGACTGATGATGTTACCTTGTTTGGGTAATGAAACATCTGCAAAAAAACAAGCAAACTCAGAGTGCTCAGGACTCGTCATTTCAATCCTGAGCTAGAAATATTAGCATTTTTTTCCATTTTTATGCAAGAAAGGCATAAGAGGGTTGCGGTCATGAATAAATGTAGAAAATTTCCTTTCTGTAATCAAAGAAGTTAATTTATCCGTTTCATCTATTCTAACAAATTCACCAGCCATTTCTCCATAGTGGGTTGTGTGTCTGAGGATCCCATGAGGGGAGGGCTGAGACTATCTAATAGACCCCACAGATCATTGGTAAGAAGGGGTCAGGATTGGGTGGGAGATGGTGGTGTGGTGTTCCTGCTTTCAAAGAGAAAAGTCAGAAGAGAGACATGTAAACAAAGCAATAGATTGATGAAGAAACCCTGATTGGCAGATAGGAAATGACATTTCATTGAAAGGGGGAAAGGAAGGATAAGCAGTGAAGATGCCTACACATTTCCTTCAAAATAAAATTAGAAAAGAGAATCTATATCACAAGAAAGGAAATTTTTGGAAACTTCCCAAATTTCTAGATTCATGTAACCCTAAGTTGGCTTCTTGTTAGCACTTTAACACTCTGCTCAAGTCAACAAGTCATAAATTCTAATAGCAGAGAAGAGGCCTCTTCTACGGTCATGCCAACACCCTTAAATACTAGAAATATCATTACAGATAGGTTTTGTATGTTGTATTGTATATGACTCCAGCTAGACTACAGCAGTATGTGGATCAAGAACTTCCAGAAGTACAGGCAGGATTTTGAAGAGGCAGAGGAACTAGAGATCAAATTACCAACATACACTGGATCATGGAGAAAGCTAGGCAGTTCCAGAAAAACATCTGTTTCCTTGCTTATCCAAAACTTTGATTGTGTGGATTACAACAAATTGTGGCAAGTTCTTAAAGAGATGGGAGTACCTGACCATTGTATTTGTTTCTTGAGAAACCTATATGTGGGCCAAGAAGCAACAGTGAGAACTGGACATGGAACCACTGATTGGTTCAAAATTGGGAAAGGAGTCCAGAAAGGCTGTATTCTGTCACCTTGCCTATTTAACTCATATGCAGAGGACATCATGAGAAAGGCAGGGAATACTGCATACAGTTTTGGTCACCACACTACAAAACAGATGTTGAGACCTTGGAAAAAGTTCAGAGAAGAGCAATTAAGATGATCCAAGGCCTGGAGACTAAAACATATGAAGAACAGCTGTAGGACTTGGGTTTGGCTAGTCTAAAGAAAAGAAGAAGTAGGGGTGACATGATAGCAGTATTCCAGTATTTGAGATGCTGCCACAAAGAAGAGAGGGTCAAATTATCCTCCAAATAATAAAGCAACAAATAACAGCTATAGCCAGGAAAATCAGTAGATATGAACCTCGAATTGCAAACTATAGGCAGAACCTCCAATTTCAATCCAATCAGAAACGTTTCTACCAATCCATCAATGGAGAAACTGCAAGGAATCAGTCAGTACCTGACAAGGAAGAAACAGTGCAGTTCTGGAAGCAGATAGGGATAACCCAAAGAAATACAACAAGGATGCAGGCTTGGTTAAAAGAGGTGGATGCAAATAAAACAGAAGTTGAAATGAAAGAACTAGTAATAACAACAAAAATGGTAGAAAAAAGAGCAAGGAAAATCAAAAATTGGTCAGCACCAGGTGAAGATGAACTGCATGGGTTTTGGTTGAAACATCTAACTGTTATACACCCACTCATTTCCAAGCAGTTCAACAATATACTACAAGGAGGAGAAATTGAAAAGTGGCTAACAACTGGGAAAACCTACCTAATAATAAAAAAATCCAGCAAAAGGGGCAACACCAGGCAACTACAGGCCAATTACCTGCTTACCAACAACTTTCAAATTACTAACTGGTGTGGTAGCTGATGCAGTACAACCGCATCTAGTTGAAAACAATCTCTTTCCACCTGAGCAGAAAGGAAACCGCCCCAATAGCAGAGGAACAAAAGATCAACTCCTAATAGACAAAATGATCTTGGAAAAGTGCAAGAAAAGGAAGACCAACCTGAATGTGGCATGGATTGACTATAAAAAGGCATTTGACTCTCTGCCACATGACTGGATAATCAAGTGCCTAGAAATAACAGGAGTCAGTAGAAACATCAGAAAATTTGTGCAAAGATCAATGGCATAATGGAAGACACAGTTGCAGATCAATGGTGAGAAGCTGGGAGAGGTTAATATCAAGAGAGGAATATTTCAAGGAGATTCATTATCACTATTACTATTTGTCATTGCACTGTTTCCTCTGTCAACAATACAGGGGGAACACATTGGGGGAATACATTGCTATTGGAGAGGACTCTCTCCTTATTATGTCTATTAGAGAGAAAGGTCAAACCAGGTCAAACTAGAGCCGAGGTGGCGCAGCAGTTAGAGTGCAGTCGTGCAGGCCACTTTAGCTGACTGTGTTCAGCAGGTCAGCGGTTCAAATCTCACCGGCTCAAGGTTGACTCAGCCTTCCATCCTTCCGGGGTAGGTAAAATGAGGACCCAGATTGTTGGGGGCAATGTAAATATATATACATTGCTTACTGATGTACACCGCTTAGAGAGTACTTGCACTTAAAGCGGTATATAAGTCTCATAAATAAATAAATAAATAAATAAATAAATAAATAAATAAACCAGACAAGTTTATCTACCCCCCTTTCATCATTAACCATTGGGATTTGATGGGACAAAATGAATCTATAAATAGTTGGACAATATTGGTATTGTATTTCAATTTTATTCTTCAACTAATGAGTAATGGGACAAATCAAACTCCATTTTTGAAAAACAGAATATTCCAACCCTGTCAGTTTGGCCAATCCCAGTCCATTAGGGACCTTTCTACATGATGTAGATGGTTGTCCCTTCTCCCGTTTTGCTTCCTAGAGTTGTCTGCCCCTAATCTAGCCACATTTTCACACTTGATCCACTTGGGAAACATACTAATGCAAAAAAGCACAGCTATATACATACTCCTAAATTTTTATTTCTGCCTTCCATCCCCCTGCTGATGAATACACACAAATTCAGATGTGGGTTTCCTGATTTCAAATTTTAACTCCCGTCCTATAAATTCCCAGGTAAATATACATTTGTCCTCCGCAGATGCAGACCAGTGCACCAGATGTCCAGATGATCAGTATCAGAACAAGCATCGAGATCAATGTATCCCCAAAATTGTCACCTTTTTGTCCCATCAAGAGCATTTGGGAATTATTCTTACTTTCTTTGCCCTATTCCTAATCTTAACCCACAGTTTTAGTCTTGGGAATCTTCATTAAATTCCAAGAAACTCCAATTGTCAAAGCCAACAACCGGGACCTCTCCTATATCCTCCTGATCTCCCTTCTGCTTTCCTTCTTGACTTCCTTTCTTTTCATTGGTCAGCCAAAAAGAACCACCTGTCTTCTCCAACAAACAATTTTCAGCATCATCTTCTCAATTGCTGTGTCTTCTGTCTTGGCCAAAACAATTATGGTGGTGCTGGCCTTCCTGGCCATAAAGCCAGGAAACAGAGTGAGAAGGTGGCTGGGCAAGAATCTGGCCAACTCCCTCATCCTTTCTTGTTCCAGTGTCCAGGTTGTCATTTGTTTCACCTGGTTAGGAGTCTTTCCTTCATTCCCTGATTCTGACATGTATTCGCAGCCTAGAGAGATTGTTCTGCAGTGCAATGAAGGCTCTGTCACTATGTTTTATGTTGCCCTTGGTTACATGGTCTGTCAGGCTGCCATTTGCTTCATGGTGGCTTTCCTGGCCAGGAATCTGCCTGCATCCTTCAATGAAGCCAAGCTGATCACCTTCAGTATGCTGGTCTTTTGCAGTGTCTGGATCTCCTTTGTGCCTACCTATCTGAGCACCAAAGGGAAATTCATGGTTGCTGTGCAAGTCTTCTCCATTTTGGCCTCCAGTGCTGGGCTTCTGGGTTGCATCTTCATCCCTAAGTGTTACATCATTTTGCTAAGGCCAGACCTGAATACAAAGGAGCAACTGATGTTCAAAGCTGAAGTAAAAAAATGATTCTGATGGATGTTCTGGGGATATAATTCTCATCCAATATAATTCCCACCAATTGGGTACTTTTCAGGAGAAAACATTATCAGGCTGCTTTTTGAAGTGATCTCCTGGTTAAGCCTAATTTCCATGTTTTTATGTTTCTGTGTCTGGCAGTATTATTTAGCATTTTAGGCTTCATTATTAGCCTTTAAGTGAGGATGTTATTAGCATTTTAGTTTGCCAGTGTTGGTCTCCTTTCAGACTTTAGAAAGAATGCTTTTCTTCTGTTTTTTTCTATGGGAAAAAATCTAGCCTTTTCAGCAACTGAACTTTAGACAATGTATTCTGAATGTAATTGAATAGACTTGCAAGTTTTAAGTAAGAAACAAATCAAGCCTGGAAAGGGCATGATGTAACCCATAAATTTACCATTTGTGCAATGTAATCTCTCATCAATGTTTTCTATTGTTCAGTTTTCTTGGGTAATAAATGTCATTCATTCTTTCTTTAGTTGCTTTCTGATTTATCACATATACCAAATTTTTGTATCATTTGTTTCTGTGCCTATCAAAACACTTGGACCACCCACCATTCCCAAAAGTGTTTTTCACTGTGATTTATATTGTTGGGTAGGGGTGAAAAGGCTAGTTTTTAATCTCTCAAATTCGGAGAAATTTTCATCAGCTCCAGGCCAAATTTAGGGTGTCTGCATTTCAGGCAACAATTGGAGAAAATAAAACTGCAACATAAATGGTGCACACCTTTTTCTTTTAATCCAAGGGACATTTGTTCATTAATAAAATATTTTATAATTTTTTTTATTAAAATTTTTTGAAATTTTACAATAAAAACCCCTTCCCCAATCCCTCCCAACCCTCCCCAAAACCCTCCCCCATTCTTCCCAGAGCTGAATACAGGCTTAACTAGAACTTAAAAGAAAAAAAATAATTTTAAACCCAAGTAAACCTTAAACCAATATCATTATGCTCAGTAAACAGATTATAATATACTTTAACTCCATTATATATAAAAAACAGAAAGGAAAATAAAAAAATAAAAAAATTAAAGAATAATAATAATTACACTTCTAAATAAATATCTTAAACTTTAAATATAAATTATTCAAAAGCTTGATGGCATTTTCTTATATCCTACTTATATTGTATAAAATTTATCCATCTTTTCCACACCAAAAGGTACTTCTCTTGCAATTGATCTTTCAAGAAAGCCGAAATTTTTGCCATTTCCGCTAAATAAGATACTTTAAAAAACCATTCTTGCAAAGTAGGCAAAGATTCCTTCTTCCAATATTGCCCTATTAACAACCTAGCCACAGTAATTAAATTTAACATTAAAATAATCTCTTCATCATCACAATCCGAAACAATGCCCAACAAAAACAGTTGTGGAGTAAATTTTATCCTTCTTTTAAAAATTCTTTGAATTTTTGGATTTGAATAATCCAAAAAGCTTTTATACTTTTACATGACCACCAAATACGATAATAAGTGGCATCCAAGCAACCACATCGCTAACATTTAGGCTGCAGGTTTGAAAACATACGAGACATTTTTTGTGGATCAAGGTGCCATCTATAAAACATTTTATAAAAATTTTCCCGTAAATTTTGGGCTTGTGTAAATTTAACATTCCTCACCCAAATAGTCTCCCAGGTGTCTAATAGGACTGGTTCATCAAAATTTTGTGCCCATTTAACCATACAGTCTTTAACTAATTCTGCTTCTGAATCCAATTCCACTAACACACCATAAATTCTTTTAATATGAGTTCGACTTTGATCTCTGATTTGTTTTAACAAATTCTCATCCTCTCTAAACAAGCCCACCTTGCAATCTATCTTCCACCTTTCCAATAGTTGTCTATACTGAAACCAAGAATAGATAATATTTTCTTGTACTTTTTCATCCATAGATTTTATTTGCCAATTTTTACCATCCCACTTAAGTAATTGTGTATAAGAAATAGTATCCATCTTAACTCCTCTCCTTATTCCTTCTATTGCATGCCATGGAATAGCCCACAATGGAATTCTTGAATCACTTCTCTAATATTTCTTCCAAACCTGAAGTAAAGAAATTCTTAAGATATGAGATTTAAAAACCCTCTCGACCTTTTTATTATAAATTAAATAGGCATGCCATCCAAAAAATAAATCCCATCCTTCCAGAAGGAGTATATCTGCATTTGTTAAATTAACTCAATCACTAATTAATGTCAAAAGCACAGCATCGTAGTACAATTTGTGCAAAGATCAATGGCACAAT
This sequence comes from Crotalus tigris, assembly GCF_016545835.1. NCBI lineage: Eukaryota > Metazoa > Chordata > Lepidosauria > Squamata > Viperidae > Crotalus > Crotalus tigris. Next base: position 50,545 of record NW_024097592.1, read on the forward strand.
GGAAGACACAGTTGCAGATCAATGGTGAGAAGCTGGGAGAGGTTAATATCAAGAGAGGGATATTTCAAGGAGATTCATTATCACAATTACTATTTGTTATTGCACTGTTTCCTCTGTCAACAATACTGAATAACTCAGGACATGGCTATCAAACATCAAAAACATCTGCTAGACTATCCCACCTCCTCTACATGGATGATCTGAAGCTGTATGGAAAAACATCATCTGAAATAGAATCGCTGCTCAACACTGTCCGTATATATAGCCAAGATATTGTAATGGAGTTTGGCTTGGACAAATGTGCCACACTTACTATCAAACAAGGAAAAATAGTGAAAACTGAAGGAATCAAGATGCCCCACGAAAATAACATTAAGAGTCTGGATGAGGAAGAATACTACAAATACTTGGGTATCCTTCAAGCTGACAACATCAAGCACACTGAAGTCAAGAAAAAGATTAGAGGTGAATACATCAAGAGAGTGAAGAAGATCTTAAAATCCAAACTCAATGGAGGAAATACCATAAAGGCAATCAACACCTGGGCAATCCCAGTCATTAGGTACACAGCTGGAATAGTGGACTGGACTCAAGCAGAACTAAAAGCAATGGATAGGCAGACCAGAAAAATAATGACAATGAATCATGCCCTTCATCCACGCAGTGACATTGATAGACTTTATCTACCAAGGCAAATAGGTGGGCGTGGAATGCTACAAGTACATCAGATGGTTGAAGAAGAAAAAATGGCTTTGGAAGAATATCTGAAGAACAATGATGAAGATGCACTGAAATTAGTATATCAGGAAGGCTTACTAACTACTGGAGAGACCAAACTGGCCTACAAGAAAGACCAAATGAAGAACAGAATAGAGGCATGGGAAGACAAAGCACTACATGGCCAATACATTAAAAAAATAGCTGGAAAAGCAGATATTAACAAGACCTGGAAATGGCTAAGAGCAGGAAAATTGAAGAAAGAGACCGAGGGACTAATTCTGGCTGCACAAGACCAAGCCTTAGGACAAATGCATATAAAGTCAAAATTGAGAAGACAGCAACAGACAGTAAGTGCCGCCTATGCAAAGAAGCTGAAGAAACAGTGGACCACCTGGTAAGCTGTTGCAAGAAGATTGCACAGACTGATTATAAGCAGCGGCATGACAAAGTAGCAACAATGGTGCATTGGAAGATCTGCAAAAAATATCATTTGCTTGTAAGCAAAAACTGGTGGGATCATAAAATAGAGAAAGACATAGAAAATGATAAAATTAAACTGCTCTGGGACTTCAGAATTCAAACAGACAAGCACCTGCAACATAACACCCCAGACTTAACAATTGTCGATAAGAACGACAAAAAAGTCTGGAGAGTGGACGTGGCAGTGCCTGGAGACAGCAGAATAGACGAGAAAGAACTGGAGAAGATAACAAATACAAAGACCTACAAATAGAAATAGAAAGACTGTGGCAAAAGCAAGCAAGGGTAGTACCAATAGTAATAGGCTCCTTGGGTGCAATCCCAAAACAACTGGAGCACCACTTGAACACCATTGGCATTGACAAATTCGCTAGTAGTCAATTGCAAAAGGCGGCCTTATTAGGAACTGCTTCCATCCTGCGACGATATCTGTAATACCATCAAACATCCACATCTGCCTATCCCAGGTCCTGGGTAAGGACTCGATAGGTAGACAAAATGCCAAATCCAGTCTGAACATCTGGCTGACTGTGCGATGATCAATAATAATAATAATAATAAAGTTGGAAGGGACCTTGGAGGTCATCTAGTCCAACACCCTCCTCTATGTTTCTTAGAGACTTTTTATTTTCCTTGACTCTTCCAGATAAAAAGGAGCATGTCACATGGTTGGATGGATGGATGGATGGATGGATGGACATCTATTTGAATCATATGCATTCAATTCCACCATGGGAATAAAAGTAAAGCATCTACCCTAAAACATAAAGATCTGAATAATAAGGATCGCACAGTACGTCTAAGTCAACATCAGCCTCAAAAGTCCACAATAAGAAAAAGGTAACCGTAACTTCATCGTAAAATAAGCATCACTTATAATAACATGAAAGAAAACCAAATGGAAATCAACCAAGCAAAATGACAGGTGTCCCAAATGCCCACAGAACAATTTGGTCTTGGATGCTTTCTAGGAATCCATTATATTGAATTATATCAGGACTTCTTCAGTTGAATTCCCAGCTCACCCTGCAGGGAGGACTTTGCAAAACTTCTACATCTCCAGATAATTATTAGTAGAATGATAGTGATTTCTTTCTTGCTTTCATGCTAAATGTCAAGAGATTCTTCTCTCCTCCAGAGATTCTCTGGAGCGGATCAACAGACTCAGGAGCAATACATAGTAATGTTTCGCATCATGAAAGTTAGTGCATAAATTGTCTTGTCACCTTGGGAAGCTGGCCTGAGCTTCATGGCCACCAGGAGGTCTGCTGTTGTGTTGACCCATGTTTCCATCACTTAGGAAGTCTTCTCTGGACTTCATACTATATTAGAAAAGTCAGTCTTGCTGCTATCTGCTTTCAACTTCTCCAAACATTTCTGCTCTTCTGATTCTGAGATCAGATGCAAGGCAGGGGATTCCTTCAGTTAAACCAGAAATGGACCCTCTACTTCTGCTTCTGATGGAGCTTTTCTTGCCCCAGGCAGCCTGTGGGATGCTCAGCACCAGGTGCTTCTTGACTTTGGGGAGGGATGCAAGAGACCCACTCAATCATTACAGGCCAGGAGACCATCTCATCAGTGGACTCTTCTCTGCAACAAATACTGTACAACCTGAGCTGCAAAATTTCAGTTTGAGTCCTTCTAAAAAGTTTCATCGGTAAGTTACATAATGCTGAGTAATGTTATATTATGTTGCCTTTGAGAAAGAAAGTGGGTGAAGGAAAGCAGTGAGGTTTTAATTAATTAGATCTACAGTTATGTCTGTATCACTGCCTTTTTTGTAAAAAAAAATAGGTGCCAGAACTCACACATGTCACACAACCCGCCTTGCCTACCCTACAAATTTCCATCCCAAAAAGGTGCCGGAACTCCGTTCTGGGCATTCTATGAGAAAAAAAGCCTTGCTCTGTATACAAACAGCATGAAATGGAACACATTCAGCAGGTAAAACAAAATTATGCTTTAAAGCTCAGCAGCCTTGTCCAACTGATCTCTTAATAATAATAATAATAATAATAATAATAATAATAATAATAATAATAATAATAATAATAATAATCCCCCAGTGAGGCACTACCTTGATGTGGTTGTGGGGCCTTGTGTACTCTGAGGAAGATGAGAGCTATGCCAGAGGTTCAACCATACTGGACAGGTCTTCATCAGAGGGAGTCAGACAAAGAGTGTCTCTCCCATAAAAAATATGGTGAGACGTAAATTGCAGAATGCCCATACCGGCTCGGACGTCGCCCGGGTTAACAAGGTCCGCACTAGATATTGGAGTTCCTGGATATCTGGTGAAAAATGGGTTACAGGGACTCAGGGACTGTGGGCTGAGCAACCAGGGCCAGCAGCTGCAGAACTACTGGAAGAAAAGGTGTTTACCGTCGCAGAAGCCTTAAGGACAAATGCATACAAAGTCAAAATTGAGAAGACAGCAACAGAACAGTAAGTGCGCCTATGCAAAGAAGCTGAAGAAACAGTGGACCACTTGGTAAGCTGTTGCAAGAAGATTGCACAAACTGATTACAAGCAGCGGCATGACAAAGTAGCAACAATGGTGCATTGGAAGATCTGCAAAAAATATCATTTGCCTGTAAGCAAAAACTGGTGGGATCATAAAATAGAGAAAGTCATAGAAAATGATAAAATTAAACTGCTCTGGGACTTCAGAATTCAAACAGACAAGCACCTGCAACATAACACCCCAGACTTAACAATTGTCGATAAGAAAGACAAAAAAGTCTGGATAGTGGACGTGGCAGTGCCTGGAGACAGCAGAATAGAAGAGAAAGAACTGGAGAAGATAACAAAATACAAAGACCTACAAATAGAAATAGAAAGACTGTGGCAAAAGCAAGCAAGGGTAGTACCAATAGTAATAGGCTCCTTGGGTGCAATCCCAAAACAACTGGAGCACCACTTGAACACCATTGGCATTGACAAATTCGCTATTAGTCAATTGCAAAAGGCGGCCTTACTAGGAACTGCTTCCATCCTGCGACGATATCTGTAATACCATCAAACATCCACATCTGCCTATCCCAGGTCCTGGGTAAGGACTCGATAGGTAGACAAAATGCCAAATCCAGTCTGAACATCTGGCTGACTGTGCGATGATCCATAATAATAATAATAATAATAATAATAATAATAATAATAATAATAGAGTTGGAAGGGACCTTGGAGGTCTTCAACCCTCTGTTCAGGCAGGAAACCCTATAACCGTTTTAGACAAATGGCTGTCCAGTCTCTTCTTAAAAATTTCCAGTGTTGGAGCACCTTCAACTTCTGCAGGAAAGTTGTTCCACTGATTAATTGTTCTAACTGTCAGGAAATTTTCTCCTTAGTTCTAGGTTGCTTCTCTCTTTGATTAGTTTCCATCCGTTGCTTCTTGTCCTGCCTTTAGGTGCTTTGGAGAATAGCTTGACTCCCTCTTCTTTGTGGCAACTGCTGAGATATTGGAGCTCTGCTATCATGTCACACACACACACACCCCATCCTTCTCTTCATTAAACTAGACATACCCAATTCCAGCAACCGTTCCTTATATGGAACACATTCAGCAGATAAAACAAAAGTATGCTTTGATGCTCAGCACCCTTGTCCAAGTGATCTCTACATGGACAACTTACTTTTATCTCTCAAGGTAATTAGCTTGGGAAGTCATGGTTATGATCTCAACATGTCCATCAAAGAAAAGGATAGGAATCTCTAATAGTGTAGTTCTGATCAATCCCTGTTCAGAAAAAAGGGATTGATCAGAATCCCTCTGATAATGCAGCTCAGTACTGTGTTGGCTTTTTTGGCAGCTGCAGCACACTGCTGGCTCATATTTAAGTGATTGTCCATTAGGACTCCGAGATCCCTCTCACAATTACTACTATTGAGCAAGGTGCCACCTATGCTGTACTTGTGCATTTGGTTTTTCTTCCCTAAATGTGAACCTTACTTTTTTCACCATTGAATTTCATTTTGTTAGATAGTGCCCAGTGTTCAAGTCTGTCCAGGTCCTCCTGTATCTTCAGCCTGTCTTCTGGTGTGTTGGCTATTTCTGCCAACTTGGCTATTCCTGTCATCTCCAAATTTGATGAGTTCCCCATCTATCCCCTAGTCCAAATCGTTGATGATTCTCTATATTCTATTTCCCTATCTCATTCATACATACAGCAGACTCATACACACATTCATGCACATTATAAAAATATAACCTGTATATTATAGTCCCTTGAGCGAATCTCAATTTTCAGACATGCTTTTCCATAATCTTTTCCTGGGATGTTTTTGGACTCCTCAGCCTGAGGTGTGAGAGAATCCAAGGGACAACAATACCCAGATTGTCTGGAATGTGTCTGTTTCAAACAATGTAAGTAGAGAAGAGGAACTTTGGGGACAAAAACCTGTACAGTCACAATAGCATATATGAAATGCATTAACAGAATAACAGAGTTGGACCAACCCTCTGCACAAGCAAGAAACCCTATAACCTTCTGGACAAACAGCTGTCCAATCTCTTATGAAAAGCCTCCAGTGATGGAGCATCCACAACATCTGAAGGGAAGCCATTCCACTAGTTAATTATTCTCACTGTCAGGAAATTTCTCCTTAGTTCTAGGTTGGTATTTTCACTGAATGTAACATTATGGCAAAATCCATGTATCTTTTCAGGAAAGTAGGTGTGTTCTACTGGAAAATTCTGTCCTTCCTTTTTGCCATCCAGGAAGTCAACAAAGATCCCCTCCTCTTACCCAACCTCACCCTGGGTTACAACCTCCATGACAACTTTCGAGACAGAGGATTGACATTGGATGGTCTGTTGGATTTGCTTTCGACTGGAGAGGCCAATGTTCCCAATTACAGCTGTGGAAGGAAGAGGAACATGCTGGTTCTCCTGGAAGAGACCAACTCTGACATATCCATCCTTATGGCTGCCATATTGGGCATCTACAAAATCCCACAGGTATAGAGCAAGTGCATGGCTGCAAGTTTATTCCAGAGCAGTTCAAGGAGATTTCCTCCATAGAAATGTTAAGCATGGATTACGGTGTGCAATTCATCTTTACATCCTCTTTCAGTCTCCCAAAGAGACAAGCATAAATACAGCCATAATTAACAGTTATCACTGAGTACAAAGATTAGTTCAAAATGTATGCTTGCTCAGATCTCACCCTATGCAGGCTCTCTGGAAGCACCAACTTTTCATAAAATGAGCTCTGGATTTCTTCTTAACCTTCCATTGATGACAGCTACATTCTCTCCATTTCTGATCCCCTATTAAATCCACCAAGGTAGACTGGAATCTTCCAGCCACTACCTAAGCTCTGACATTATATTTTCAGGATCTCATATGTTGGCTTTGTAAAAACCCCAAATAAAACATAAATCTTCTTTTTGTTTCCAGATCAGCTACACTTTTATTTCACCAATCCTGAGTGATAAAACTCAGTTACCCTTTTTCTACCGGACTGTCCCCAAAGAAGCTGTTCAGAACCTGGGGATTGTTAAACTGCTGCTGTATTTTGGGTGGATATTCATTGGTGTCTTTGCTGCAGACACTGATAATGGAGAACATTTCATTAGGACCTTCATTCCTGTGCTGGCTCAGAATGGCATCTGTGTTGTTTTTTCACAAATCATATTATTAAAAGCTGAGAACAACAAGTATCTGGTTTCCGTTTTCAACATGTGGATCCAAATCAATGTATTTGTTTACTATTCAGAATTTTCATTCGTAGAGGGAGCTTTTTTTCTAGAAAACATATTAAATTCCTTGAGAAAGCCTACTGTGGGGAAACTTTGGATCACAACAGCTTTGTGGGATCTCACCATCGAATTATTGTATAATACTTTTTCTTTCAGATATACCCATAGTATTTTTTCTTTCCTTATCCAGACCAGCCAAAGGACCAAATTTAATGATTTCATGGATTTCTATTTTTATATTGAAGCATTTATGGTTAAAAAATTTCACTGTTCATATGGAAAGCCTGCCTTGTCTGTGAAAGGCTGGACAAGGTGTACAGAGAAAGAGAACTTGGAGACTCTGCCTCTTGAGAAGATTGAAAAGATCTTCTCTCTAGATAGCTCCTTAACTTACAATGCCATCCAGATTGTGGCACATGCCTTAAATGTGGCCTATTCATCTCAATCCCAGAGCATAAGGATGGAGAGAAAAAACAAGCTGGAAGTTGAAAAGATCCAGCCATGGCAGGTATTCCCTTATAGGTTCCATGTGTATTGCTAAGGGTGACAGATATTGAATGTCACAAAACACTCTCTGAGAAATGTGGAATATGTTGAGAAAAAAATTATGAAACATTTTCTTTCATAAGATCCCTTGTCTTCCTCTTAACTTTTTCCTTTGGCCTCCAGAATTGCTGAATGGCAAATTATACATTGGCTGTGTTTTCACACACCACTAAAATTCTTTTATCTCAGGTGCGTTAAGCTTTTCTTTCTTCAGATTCTAGAATCTGGTGCTTGTGGAAAGGGATTTTGGATTCTCTCCCAATATATTACAATGTAAGACAACATTGAACTTAATGGGGATGAAGATTCGTTCTCCAAGCTTGTGGGTCCGTTTCTGAACATTTCATTACCAGGCTAGGTAACATCTTCAGTGGAGTTTAGGGGATGTCAGCGTCGATGTTCTTCTGTTTATAAGGGTTTCAGGTGTGGATGTGTCATGTGAGGGTCTTGTGATGGATCAGGTTGAGTGAGAATTGGGGGGCCTTGCGTGGGTTGGTTGAGGGTCTGTGCTGTCGGTGCCATCCCTGATTGGCTGTGTGGTTGATTTGGATTCTGAGGAGTTTGCAGGCTTGTTGTGGGTCAACTTGTCTGTTGATGGAATTGTTGCTGGAATGCAGGCTTCAATGAACTCACGAGTGTGGCGGGTGGTAGTGTGGCCGATTATTTTTGTGTTGCTCAAATCAAACTGGTATTGTTTGGTGGTTTTTTTAAAATTTATTTTTACTTTTTTTTCAGGGTAGAATGGCTTGCTTTTATTTTTATTTTTATTTTTTTTGTAAAAATTTTTATTTTCAATTTTACAATACATAACAATCTTACAAATACTTCAGATAAAAAATAAAACAAATTGATACACGCCACATTCAGTCTTGCCCGCCCATTTCCCCCCAAACCGCATCCCACCTCAAACCAACTTACTTCTTTCCCTCTTTTTCTTCACTCACCCCCTCTCCTCCTTCACCTCAACCTTCCTTCATATTTCTCACCTTCTTCTCCTCCCTCTTGATGCAGTCCAGGGGAAATGCCTGAGCAGTTCCTCTCTCAAAATTAAAACATTAATATATACAATAAAACTATTTCTACTTTATCTGAACTACTTAAACTTCAACCCATCCACCCCCATCCCCCCTCCCCCCCAACTTCCCAGAGCAAAATACAGGATTATGCAAACATATTAAACATAATCTATTTAAGTTTACTAATTATACAATGAACAAAATCATAAAAACCCTTAACTCTCTTCAAACTTTGACATCATAAGTTTATAAACAAAATCATTACTCAATAGAATAAGTGAAACTTTGTAGTTCCATATTTCTTCTGAACATATTCTATCCATCTTCTCCATACATTAAAATATCTCTCTTGTGAATGGTCCTTTAAATAAGCAGAAATTTTAGCCATTTCTGCTAAATTAGAAAGCTTAAATACGCATTCTTCTAAAGAAGGCAGAGTATCCTTCTTCCAATATTGACCCACCAGTAATCTTGCTGCTGTTATTAAATTCAACATTAAAGTCTATGAAAATTCCCAAAAGAAACAGTTGGGGAGTAAACTTAATCTTCCTTTTAAAAACCTTTTGAATGTTCCACCAAATCATAATCTAGAAGGCTTTAATAACTTTACAGGTCCACCAAATATGAAAATAAGTTGCATCCAACCAACCACATCTCCAACATTTAGGTTGCAGGTTCAGGTACATACAAGACAACTTTTTAGGATCTAAATGCCATCTATAAAACATTTTGTAAAAATTTTCCCTCAAATTCTGGGCCTGCGTAAATTTAACATTTCTAGTCCAAATTTCCTCTCATAAGTCCAACGGGCTCGGTTCTTGAATATTCTGGGCCCATTTAATCATACAATCTTTAACTAACTCTGTTTCTGAATCCAATTTTATTAACTCATTATAAATTCTTTTAATATGGGCACATTTCTGATCCTTGATCTGAATTACCAAATTTTCATCTACTAAAGTAATTCCCACTTTCTTATCCAAAATCCATCTCTTCACAATTTGCAAGTATTGAAACCACGATTGTAAAATGTTTTCTTGCCTTAACACATCAGAAGACTTTAATTGCCAATCAGTACCAGACCAAATAAGTAACTCTTTATACAAAATGTTGTCAAAAATCACCCCCTTAGAAAGCCCCTGGATTGCTTTTCCAGGGATCCCCCAATAGGTATTTTATAATTTAACTTATAATAATATTTTTTCCAAACTCGAAGTAAAGCATATCTTAAAATATGTGACTTAAAGACCAAATCTACTTTCTTATCAAAAATTAAATATGCATGCCAACCATATAATAAATCTCACCCTTCAAGAACAGGAATATCTTTATTTGTTAAATTGAGCCAGTCACTTACTGAAGTTAAAGTGGCCGCATCATAATATAATTTCAAATTTGGTGCTTTAAGTCCACCTCTTTCTCAAGCATCTTGTAAAATCTTAAACTTTACCCTTGATTTCTTCCCGCCCCAAATAAATTTATTAATACCCTTCTGCCACTCATCCAAATTAGCATCCTTCTTTAAAATGGGTATCATCTGAAACAAAAAAAGAAACTTTGGTAGAACATTCATCTTCACTACTGAAATTCTCCCCAATAACGATAGTTGTAGCTTTTGCCAATCATTTAAATCTTTTTGAACTTTAACCCATAAGCGCTCATAATTATTCTTATACAATTTTCCATTAGATGTTGTAATATAAACTCCTAAATACTTAACCTTATTAACTATTTCATAACCGGTTGTTTCAGCTATAAAATCTTTTCCCTTCCTAGACATATTTTTCAATAATATTTTAGTTTTATTCTTATTTACCTTAAAACCAGAGACCTGTCCATACTGTACTAAAATTTCAACCAAATCTTTGACTGAATCTGTTGGATGGGATAATGTCACAACCAAATTGTTGCGTCCTTCGCGAAATGGCAAGACACGAGAAGCATTTGTAGTTCTCAGGAACTCTTCATTCTTTAGTTCAGCTTATAGTTAGAAGACGGCGGCTATGTCCAAAACTCTCGGCTTCTTTTATAGCCCTTTCCTGGGTCAATCTGCAATTTTTGGCGTGCCAGCTGCTGCGCATGCACACAAGTACTGGCGACAGCCTGCCTAGTCCCGGGCAGCTTGCACCTGCCCAGGACCGTTTGCAATGCCCCGAACCTGCTTGCACAGGCTCAGGACATAACACCCCTTCCCCCCGGGCTAAAACTATTACCCATGCCATAATAATACATAACTCATTTTTTTTAGTGTAGTGCCATGCTCCCCAATACCAGGTGTTCCCCGTTTTCCATTGGCCTCAGTGCTCTACTTTTCTACTAGCTCTGTTTTGCCAATAGGGTTACAAAATCCTCTAAATACTTAGGAGATTTCCTTGCTCTCTGTGACCTCCTAAGCTCTGGGTACCTGCCAAGTACCCCTTGACTGAGGGGTGATGCCTGCCTGCCCCCCCCTATTATGCCCTGGGACTGTGCTCCAATGCCTGGCCTGCTTGCTTGCCCACCGGGCTCGTCAGGCCAGGGCTTCTTCCACTGTGTGACCTGTTTGTCCCGCCTAGCTGTAGGCTCTCTGGCCCTTCTAAGTGACTGTCACTGTTGGGCGTTTCTGTAGAACCTCCTAGGTCCGTCCAACACCTGTCAGGAGGCTGTGTGTCCCCTGAACCCCGTTCTGTGTCCGGGCTTGTGTGGTTTTCAGTACTGTCCCAAAACTCAGTTGTCCCCTGAGTGGAGTCAGAGGTGTTGTAGTCGGGATTTGGTTCCTCAACCACCTCCCTGTCTGTTTGCCCCCTTCTAGGGATAGGGGTAAAGTCAGGCCAACTAGGAGGAGTGTGTGCCAGCTCCCTTGCATGGTATGGATTGTTGGGATGCTCCCGGGTATTCTCTCTGACTGGAGTACTGAGTGGTGCGGGTGAGTAGTGATTATGCCCCCGGGGTGACTCCCTGGCTGGAGTAGGCATTGATGCCTGGATTCTAGTTGGGCTCCCTGACTTCCTGTTGGGAGCACTTGCGGAATCTTGAGATGAGCTGTTTGTAGCTTCCCCATTGATAATGGGCATCAGCCAATGCCCTTCCCCTTGCCCAAAGGGTTCCCCCTCCCCCCCTGGAAAAGACCCAGGAGTCTCAGAGGGAAGGTCCTGTCTAGGGCGAAGTTGGTCGATGTGCCAATGCAGGACACGACTGTTGTCCAGGGACACCTCGTAAGACAGAGGACCTGTGACCCTGGATATAGAAGCGGGGACCCATGTATGACCAGGCCCGTAGTTACGAGTCCAAACCGGGGCACCCACAAGTAGTTGCCTAGGTGCCCTGGGGTGTGAGACAGAAGGAGGCAGTCTGTCTGGATACAACCGGTCAAGCTTGGTAGTCAGTTTGTGCCCCCAACGAAGTTCAGCTGGGCTTCTCCCTGTAGAAGTGGACGGTGTGATACGATAAGAAAGGAGGAAGTCAGCCAACCTGTGATGCCAGTCTCCGTAGGTCAGTTTCTTCAAGGTGTCCTTGGTGATGCGAACTATGCGTTCAGCCATACCGTTGGTGGACGGGTGGAACGGTGCAGAGGTGGCATGACGAATCATGTTAGCCTGCAAGAAAGCTTGGAATTCGGAGGAAGTGAATTGAGGGCCGTTGTCAGACACAATGACGTCAGGGAGCCCGTGTGCAGCAAAAATCCCCCTCAGTACCTGAATAGTCTTTGCAATGGTGGTGGATGAGACAGATACAACCTCAAGCCATTTTGAATGGCTGTCAACGAGGACCAAGAAGAACTGGCCCTGAAAGGGCTCAGTGTAGTCAATGTGCACCCTAGACCATGGAGACTGTGTTTCCTCCCATCTATGCACAGGAGCTTGGGGCATTTCAGAGCGCGAGCATTGAGAAAGGTGGCATGCATGCACCTTAGCTTCAATGTCTTTGTCTAGGCCAGGACACCACAAGTGGCTGCGCGCAAGAGCCTTCATTCGTACAATGCCAGGATGACCCTCGTGGAGGAAACCTAAGACCCTAGTCCTCATTGAGGTGGGAATGACAACTCTGCTTCCCCAAAGCAGACAACCCTGAGAGGTGGACAACTTGTTCCTTTTAGACCAGAAACTCTGAAACTCAGTGTCAGAATCCAATCATATTTCATCTTTAATTATCAAATATAGAAACTCCCAATTCTGCCTTCTCTAGATTCTGCCATCAGAGGGAGAGAAGGGGGAGAACAAAGGGGCTTTATGGCCCTCACTTCCTTCAGTACACTTCAAAGAGCTGAATGCTGAATGTGTGTTTATTGTAACATCAAAGCGTTAGCACTAGGGGACCTTATCATAACAAAGCAGGGTATTTGCCTTTCATGTAGTTACCTGAAGTCTCCATTCAGACGGAAGAAAGAAGAAAGGGGGTGGAATTGTGATACTTGAAACTATCACTGGAAGGGGGGTTGATTGGGTGGGACTACTGGGGAACCCCTTAAAACCTTGAATGGGAGAGCTTGAACCCCAAGTCCTGTCTAGCATGCCTGCAACCATTTTCTCTTAATAAAGGATTCCTGTTGGAAGAATTATTCCAAGAGTTCTGTCTTCTTAAGATGCAAAGTGGGGTGGGTCCTTACATTAGACAGGACTTGGGGTCCTTACACTCAGGACTAGGACAGTGCTCAGGCCATCCAGACAAAACCCAAGAAAGGACACATGAAAGTGTGTGATCTGTGCCCGATTCAGCGGCTACATCTCTGGCATTCAGAGAGGGCTCGGGCAAGGCTTGGATAGAAAGAAGATTGATAGCTGGCGCGGGGTCAGCTTCTATTACCGGCAGGGGTAATCTACTGAGGCCATCAGCATGGCCCATTTCCTTCCCAGGCTTGTGAAGTAGGGAAAAATCATATGCAGACAAAAAGATAGACCACCTGAGCATCCTGGGGGAGATGATTTGGGGGGGTTGCTTACGTGTGGTAAACAGTCCCAGCAAAGGCTTATGGTCAGTGAAGACCGTGAAATGCCTACCATATAAAAAATCATGGAATTTTTTAATCCCAGCAACAACAGCTAAAGCCTTCCTGTCTATTTGAGCATAGTTATGCTCAGCAGAAGACAATGTTCTGGAGTAATATGCAACAGGAACCTGAGTTCCATCAGACCTGAGGTGGCTCAGTACAGCTCCTACCCCATAAGGGGAAGCATCACAAGCGATGCACACAGGAAGGGATTCATTGAAATGTGCGAGTACACTGTTAGAAGTGAATAAGGCCTTGACCTCATTGAAACTTGCCTCATGTGTTTGTGACCACTGCCACACTGCCTGTTTATCTAATAGCCTGTGAAGAGGCTCAGCTACACTAGCTTTATGTGGGAGAAAGGAATTGTAGAAGTTCAGAAGGCCCAGAAAAGCCTGTAGTTCGGCCTTAGACTTCGGCCTAGGGGCTTGCATAATGGCTTTTAGTTTGGATTCAGCAGGGTGAATCCCAGCAGCATCAATTTTGAACCCCAGAAATTCAGTAGAAGGCACCCCAATTTTGCATTTGTCCTTCTTGAGTTTAAGCCCTGTTTTCCTGAACCTTAACAGGACAGCCCTTAGCCTTTCAGCTAAAATATGTGTGGAGTCTCCTGCAATTAAGACATCATCAAAATAGGGGCAAACCCCTGGTATACCCCATAGTGTGTTTTCCATTACGCTTTGGAAAATCCCAGGAGCGACATTTACTCCAAATTGTAGCCTCTTTACCTTGAAGGCCCCTCTGTGGGTCACAATAGTCTGAGCTATAGCAGCAGCATCATCAACAGGCAGCTGTTGATATGCCTGAGCTAGGTCAAGCTTTGCAAAAACACGCCCCCCCCTTGAGGGAGGCCAGGATATGACTGACCACGGGAACAGGATAGGCATGTTGCTGCACTGCCTTATTCAGAGTGCATTTGTAATCAGCACAGATGCGAATGTCCCCATTTGCCTTGAGAGGCGTGACAATGGGGGTCTCCCAGGGACTGGAGTCAACAGGTTCTAGAATTCCTTGTTGGATCAGTTTATCCAACTCAGTGTCAATTTTACTCTTTAAAGCAAAAGGGACCCTTCTTGCTTTAATCCTAATGGGAGTGACAGTGGGGTTTAGCTTTAATAACACAGGGGGTCCTTTGAATGTGCCCAGCTGGGGGCTGAAAACATCTGCAAATTCTTTGCAGACTTCCTGTAGGTCGAGTGTTTGTAGGTTGTTGAGCCCTGTGACATGTATCCCCAAGGCCTCAAACCAATCGAGTCCTATGAGACTCGTTCGTTCACTCCCTACTACTAATAGGCCTAGTGGACGCTCAAAATCCTTATACTGTACGTTAAGGGTGGCCTCCCCCTTAACACACACTCTGGAATTTTGAAAGTCTGTTAGCACAATGTCAGAAGGCCTCAACTTGGCCTGGGTTCCGCTGCCGGAACAAATCTTCCTAAATGTATGCATAGAAATGATCAAAAGTGCAGACCCCGTGTCCAGTTCCATAGTTAATGGAACCCCTTGTAGCTTCACCTTAAGTGACAGCTTTTTCTTAATGGGCTTGTGTGTGCCTGTCCTATAGATGCTTCTTCGCGAAGCGCAAAACCCCACCCTATTCTGGCTGGGAACCCTGGTACCTTTCAGGCACAATTCTTCCTGAGGTTGTACCTTCTGACGGCCCAGGCACACAGCTGCAATGTGTCCTTGTTTTCCGCATGCCCTGCAGATAGCGGAGCGGAACTTGCAGTCAGTTCTCTTGTGGCGACCTCCACAGCCGATGCACGGGGAGAGCTGAAGAGCTTCCTTTTTGTTTCCCTTCCTTTGTGGGGTGGAGACGGTCGACTTCCTCATCCGGATCCTCCTCAGAGTTTCTTTGGACTTCTTCCTGGTGCACGGATGCAGCATCTGGACTGTTCCTGATCGGCCGCATGTTCTTGATGGCGCCGCCCGCTGCTTCTTCTGCGGTGACCTCTCTCAAGGCACCTTGGAAAGACAAGTCCTCCTTGGCAAAAAGTCTCTGTTGTAACTCTCGATGCCTTAGCCCGCATACAAATCTGTCCCTCAGTCGTTCTTTGAGGTCCTTGAACTCGCAATGTTTGGCGGCTTTCCTCAATGCGGCGATGTACTCCTTGGCCGATTCTCCGGGTCATTGATCCCTCTGCTCGAAGGTGTGGTGCCACGTGATGACGGACATCTTAGGCTGGAAGTGCTCCTTCAGTAGCTTCTTTAGATCTGCGTAGCTGACAGACTCTAGAGGAACAGGTGCTGCAAGGTTCTCAGCGATTTCGAATGCGTCTTGACCGCAAATGCACAGCAGGGTGGCAGCCTTCAAACTATCTTCCCTCACTTGGTTCACCTTGAGGTAGTTTTCCACCCTGGCTACATAGGACTCCCACCTCTCTGGATGTGAGACATCGAATTCCGAAAGCCTTCCAATTTTTGCCATTTTTGTAGAAGGAAGGGTCTATCAGCCAGCCTACCCCCGAATGCACGCTGGATTGGCGGGTAGCTGCCGAGTCAACGACGTTCCTGCCGCTCAGGACTCACTCGGGTAAGCTTACATCTTTTTGTTGATGTAAGGCAATCCCACCTTCGTCGCCAGTGTTATGTCCTTTGTGAAATGGCAAGACACGAGAAGCATTTGTAGTTCTCAGGAACTCTTTATTCTTTAGTTCAGCTTACAGTTAGAAGACGCCGGCAATGCCCAAAACTCTCGGCCTCTTTTATAGGCCTTTCCCGGGACAATCTCCAACTTTTGGCGCGCCAGCACCTGCGCATGCGCACAAGTACTGGTGACAGCCTGCCTGGTCCCGGGCAGCTTGCACCTGCCCAGGACCGTTTGCAATGCCCCGAGCCTGCTTGCACTGTCTCAGGACATAACACAAATCATCAGCAAAAGCCTATAATCAGCCTATAATCAATTTTACTTATTTTTATTCCTTTTAATCTAGATGAATCTCGAATTTTAATAAGTAAAATCTCCATTGTTAATACAAATAACAAGTGGGATAAAGGACAACCATTTCTTGTAGCT
This sequence comes from Crotalus tigris, assembly GCF_016545835.1. NCBI lineage: Eukaryota > Metazoa > Chordata > Lepidosauria > Squamata > Viperidae > Crotalus > Crotalus tigris. Next base: position 66,989 of record NW_024097592.1, read on the forward strand.
TTTCCTATTTTAAATACATCTGTTAATCCCCCATTAATTATAATTTGTGCCGATTCTTGTTGATAAATGGCCTTGAGAGCAGACAAGAATTTATCTCCAAAATTCATTTCCTCTACAACTTTCAATAGAAAATTCCAATCTAATTGATCAAAAGCTTTCTCAGCATCCATAAATATTAAATCAGCAGGGATTTGGTTGTTCTTATCCAAATACTCTATTAAATTAACAATTTGTCTTACATTGTTTTTCATATATCTCCCCATTATAAATCCAGATTGGTCAGTATGAATCAAATGTTTCAAAACCTGCATTAATCTATTTGCCAATATCTTTGCAAAAATCTTATAATCTGTATTTAAAAGACATATAGGCCTCTAATTTCTAGGTTGGGACAGATCCTGGTCATCCTTTGGAATTAATGATATGAAGGCCATTCTCCAGGATGGAGGTAATTCTGCTCCAGATAAAATATCATTAAAAAGTACCTTTAATGGTTCTATCATTTCTTCAGATAACATCTTGTAATAAATCACTGTTAACCCATCAGTACCTGGAGTCTTACCAACCTTCAATTGTTTAATTGCAAAAATAAACTCTTCAGAAGTAATTAAACCATTAATCCCATCACATTGATCACTCGTAAGTCTAGGAAAATGTGCTCCCTGTAAATATTTTTCTATATCTGAAGTTTGTATACTTTCATTACCATATAATTTAGAATAAAAATCTAAAAAAGACTTTTTAATCAAATTTTGTTGGTAGGCTTCTTTACCTTTATAAATTATTTTATCTATAATCCTATAATTGTTTGGTGTTGATGGGGATAGATATTAAGGATTTGGGATCATGACATTTGACTGCCAGCCAGTGTTCATGGATCCTATTTTGTAATTGATATGATGTTTGTCCCATGTAGAATTGGTTGCAATGGTTATGGTTGATTCTGTAGATTACATTGTTTCTTTCATTCTTCTGTATCTTGGTTCTGGATAATTCCTGGCAGAGTGTTGTTGTGGGTTTTTGGGCTATTGCTATTCCTAGGGGTTAGAGAATTCTGGCTGTCATTTTGACATCCCTTTTGTATAGGGTAGAGTTAGTTTTTGCGTGATGGTTGGCTATGTGCTATGTTGTGGTTTGGGTGCTGTGTGTTGGAATACGAATTTTTTGGAGGGGGGGAGAGCTGTTATGGAGAAACACAGCAAGCAGCTATTTCTCTTCCACTTTTCTTAGTGTGGTGATGCTGCAGTGTGTCCTGGCCCTTCTGAAGAGGGTCTGGACACAGCTTCTTTTGGGTGCAGTGGGTGGTTGCTTGGAAGCTGAGGATCTGGTCCATGTGTGTAGCTTTGCAGTAGACATGGGTTTCCAGTTCTCCGTTGTCCAGTCTCCTTATGTCAATGTTGAGGAATGGGTGTCTGTTGTTTGTTTCCTCTTTGTGTGTGAATTTGATCCCAGGGAATATGTTATTGAGTAGATGGCGTGTTTCCTCAATTTGGGAGCATTTGATCATGAAGTTTTCATCAACATAGCTTGTCCAAAATTTTGGTTGAATGGTGGGTATAGCTATAGATGCAAGTTGTTGCATGACTGCTTCTGCTATTAGGCCTGATATGGTGACCCCATCATGGTACCTTGTACTTGGTTATTTATTAATTGCACTTAATATTACAGTTATCAGTGTATATCCTGTTAAATCACCCAAAGAGCACCAGAATCAATATTTAAGCTTTCCCTCAGAATCAGTGTTCATATTTTCTTCAGATAACAAGATCACTCAGATCTTAGCATGTAGTTATGGTTCCGAGTAGTGAAACACTTCAAAGAACTTCCAGGCATTGATTTTCCTAAAAGTCATTTATTGTTACAAAATGTCAGCACAGGCATAACAGAGTCTTTATGCTAAGATCTGAGTTCTCTTCCTCTGAGCAGTTAAATTATCAGCATGTCCCCTCCCTAAATTAGCTGTTATATATCCCATTATCCAATTAGCCCAGAGGACAGAGATTCACTTCCGTTCCTTTTCTCTGGCTTCTAAATTAACTCTAAAAATACCAGACATTTCTGCATATTTTGTCAAAGCAAGAATATTCAATATTAGCAGCGTTGACAAAGTACATACAACAGTCATCTGCAAATATTGACATTTGCTTTCCAATTTCCTAAAGCCAATTAATATTTCCAGGACTTTGTTGTACAAACTGATGCTGTGTCTTCTACAATGCTCCATCTTCTCTCTTGTGGAATCACAATGCAGGATCCAAAATAAATAATCAAGGCTCAGTGCAGTGCTTGTATAAGTAATAGATGATGTAACCAAACATATCTGTAGGTAAAGGATTTTCCTTCTCCTGCCCTTTTACCATCTAGTTATTTTCAAGGAGAGAAATAAAACAATAGAACAAAAGGAGAGGGGCCATCTGGGAATGCCATATGTTGAAAAGAAAGCATCTCCCACAAGGATTTACACTGATAATTGTAATATTAAGTACAATTAATAAATAAGCAAATCTATGCATAGACAAATTATGCAAATTGTCCTGAGAAGAAAACAGGCTGCAGTTCAATAAGCCAAATTCCTTATATCTCTGTACGTCAACATGTTCAGACGATTCCATTTCTGTAAAAACATCTTTTCTCATACACTGTAGCTTCACCATTTCCTGAAGGACCCCCAGATCTACAACAACACCATGGAAGGAATGTACTTGGATACGAATGGAGATTTGATGGCTGACTTTGACATTTTGAGCTGGGTGTGGTTTCCTAATAAGTCCACCACCAGAGTGAAATTTGGGAGTCTAGTCAGAGAAGGAGCCATTGGAATCAAATTCAGCATCAACAAGGAAATCATCATGAAGCCTCAATGGCTCAATCAGGTGGGGGGGAAGGTGTCCCATCTCTTTACTTTTGTCTATCCTCTCAATCTGTGTCTCCTTCCTTCCCAAACTATATATCAGACTGACTAAGGAAGAATTTCCTGACATTTAGAGGAATTAATCAGTGGGATGATTTTCCTCCAGAACCTGTGGGTGCTCCATCACTGCTGGGTTTTAGGAAAACACTGAACAACCATTTGTCTGAAATAATATAGGGTTTCCTGTCCAAGCAGCGGTTTGGACTAGAAAACCTCCAAGGTCCCTTCCAATTCTGTTATTCTGTTAAATTCATCCTTCAGACTTATACTGTTTCCATTTAGAACTAGCAAAAGAAAATTTGTTGTGTGAAGTGTGGACATCTAAGGGACACAGAGGGAAATTATGTTTGGGTGGAGGAAAACAGAAGCAGGATTTAAGCTGGGGGGGAGAGAAATAAAATTCTGTATTTTTTTCATTTGGACATGTAGAAATGCAAGGATTGAATTTATCTATACATTTGGTACAGGAAATGTGCAAAATCCCTCATCCTGGAGAATTCCAGAATTCCCATTTCTCCTCTAAATCATGCTGAGGGGTTTTTCCAAAAGTTGCTCTGACAGTCTTCCAGAGTCAGTCCTCCAAAATGGAAGCATGTCTGACTATCATGAACTGCATTCAGTGTAAAAAACTAACTTTCTAGAAAATTATTAGACCTTCCCTGGAGTAGTCACCACAATATGGCCTGGAGGAGAAACACAATGTTCCATTTCTAGTCCATTTTGCACATACCTGTTTTGCTGATCCCGTTCCAATTCTATAATTCATTTCATTGCTGATCAGTTTTGCCGATGCTTCTGAATGCCAATTCTATTCACTTTCAGCCCTTGCCTTACTCCCAGGGTGTGGAGCCTTGTCAGCCTGGATATTTCAAGGTGGTCCAGGAAGGAAAACCAATCTGCTGCTACAACTGCATCCCCTGTGCAGAAGGGAGCTTTTCCACCAAAGAAGGTGGGTGAGTGGGAATCAAAACAGCCCTTCAGATAGGAGCAAAGTTTCCTGCAGATCTTTTCTGAGAAGACATTTCTAATTTGGGTATTGTGGAGAGGGAGTATTAATTTAATTATCAGAATTAATTTCACCAAGGAGATCACAATAATATGACCTGCAAGAATGTATTGGAATGAGATGTTGAGATGTAGAAGAAGCCAAGCAGCTATAAGAAGCATCTGCAACTTTGTGGAAGATCAGTTGAAGTGACATGAAGCAGCTTGTTGTTACAACATGACAAACAGAATGATGTTGCTTCTAGAGTATGAAGCTCTCCATTGAGATGAATGAAAGCCAACTCACACAGGACCTCGTCAGTAATCTTGTCATCTCCATTCTAACATGGACTCAGGATAGACACATTTCTGCCTACCCATCTTCTCCCAAGATATCCAAGGAGTAGGCAATCATGGTCTGTGTTTCCTGTGGAATACAGGGGGAACACATTGGGGGAATACATTGCTATTGGAGAGGAATCTCTCCTTATTATGTCTATTAGAGAGAAAGGTCAAACCAGACAAGTTTATCTACCCCATTTTAATCATTAACCATTGGGATTTGGTGGGACAAAATGTATCTATAAATAGTTGAACAATATTGGTATTGTATTTCAATTTTATTCTTCAATTAATGAGTAATGGGACAAATCAAACTCCATTTTTGAAAAACAGAATATTCCAACCCTGTCAGTTTGGCCAATCCCAGTCCATTAGGGACCTTCCTACAAGATGTAGATGGTTGTCCCTTTTCCCCTTTTGCTTCCTAGAGTTGTCTGCCCCTAATCTAGCCACATTTTCACACTTGATCCACTTGGGACACATACTAATGCAAAGAAGCACAGCTATACACATACTCCTAAATTTTTATTTCTGCCTTCCATCCCCCTGCTGATGAAGACACACAAATTCAGATGTGGGTTTCCTGATTTCAAATTTTAATTCCCGTCCTATAAATTCATGGTAAATATACATTTGTCCTCCGCAGATGCAGACCAGTGCACCAGATGTCCAGACGATCAGTATCAGAACAAGCATCGAGATCAATGTATCCCCAAACTTGCCACCTTTTTGTCCCATCAAGAGCATTTGGGAATTATTCTTACTTTCTTTGCCCTATTCCTAATCCTAACCACAGTTTTAGTCTTGGGAATCTTCATTAAATTCCAAGAAACTCCCATTGTCAAAGCCAACAACCGGGACCTCTCCTATATCCTCCTGATCTCCCTTCTGCTTTCCTTCTTGACTTCCTTTCTCTTCATTGGTCAGCCAAGGAGAACCACCTGTCTTCTCCGACAAACAATTTTCAGCATCATCTTCTCCATTGCTGTGTCTTCTGTCTTGGCCAAAACAATTATGGTGGTGCTGGCCTTCCTAGCCATAAAGCCAGGAAACAGAGTGAGAAGGTGGCTGGGCAAGAATCTGGCCAACTCCCTCATCCTTTCTTGTTCCAGTGTCCAGGTTGTCATTTGTTTCACCTGGTTAGGAGTCTTTCCTTCATTCCCTGATTCTGACATGTATTCGCAGCCTAGAGAGATTATTCTGCAGTGCAATGAAGGCTCTGTCACTATGTTTTATGTTGCCCTTGGGTACATGGTCTTTCAGGCTGCCATTTGCTTCATGGTGGCTTTCCTGGCCAGGAATCTGCCTGGGTCCTTCAATGAAGCCAAGCTGATCACCTTCAGTATGCTGGTCTTTTGCAGTGTCTGGATCTCCTTTGTGCCTACTTATCTGAGCACCAAAGGGAAATTCATGGTTGCTGTGCAAGTCTTCTCCATCTTGGCCTCCAGTGCTGGGCTTCTGGGTTGCATCTTCATCCCTAAGTGTTACATCATTTTGCTAAGGCCAGACCTGAATACAAAGGAGCAACTGATGTTCAAAGCTGAAGTAAAAAAATGATTCTGGGGATATAATTCTCACCCAATATTATTCCCACCAATTGGGTACTTTTCAGGAGAAAACATTATCAGGCTGCTTTTTGAAGTGATCTCCTTGTTAAGCATAATTTCCATGTTTTCATGTTTCTATGTCTGGCAGTATTATTTAGCATTTTAGGCTTCATTATTAGCCTTTAAGTGAGGATGTTATTAGCATTTTAGTTTGCCAGTGTTGGTCTCCTTTCAGACTTTAGAAAGAATGCTTTTCTTCTGTTTTTTTCTATGGGAAAAAATCTAGCCTTTTCAGCAACTGAACCTTAGACAGTATATTCTGAAAGTAATTAAATAGACTTGCAAGTTTTAAATAAGAAACAAATCAAGCCTGGAAAGGGCATGATGTAACCCATAGATTTACCATATGTGGAATGTAATCTCTCATCAATGTTTTCTATTGTTCAGTTGTCTCGGGTAATAAATGTCATTGATTCTTTCTTTAGTTGCTTTCTGATTTATCACATATACCATATTTTTGTATCATTTGTTTCTGTGCCCTATCAAAAGACTTGGACCACCCACCATTCCCAAAAATGTTTCTCAGTGTGATTTATATTGTTGGGTAGGGGTGAAAAGGCTAATTTTGCAAAAGAAAAAATGTTTTTAATCTCTCAAATTCGGAGAAATTTTCATCAGCTCCAGAAATTTTCATCACCCTCCAATTTAGGGTATCTGAATTTCAGGCAACAACTGGAGAAAATAAAACTGCAAAATAAATGGTGCACACCTTTTTTTTTAATCCAAGGGACATTTGTTCATTAATAAAATATTTTATAGTTATTAAGATCTACCAAACTGTTAGAAGAAAGTATGTTCTCTTTTTTTTCTGTAATCTATCCTGTCTAACAATCAAAAGTACTTTTTTATCAAATCAGAAGTATTTATTTATTTGAGGGGTCCTTGGTGTTCTTTGAGCTTGCTTGTTTTCTTACAGACATTTCATTACCAAACTAGGTAACATCATGAGTGCTAGTAACTATCATCAGTGACTATGACTGATGATGTTACCTTGTTTGGGTAATGAAACATCTGCAAAAAAACAAGCAAACTCAGAGTGCTCAGGACTCGTCATTTCAATCCTGAGCTAGAAATATTAGCATTTTTTTCCATTTTTATGCAAGAAAGGCATAAGAGGGTTGCGGTCATGAATAAATGTAGAAAATTTCCTTTCTGTAATCAAAGAAGTTAATTTATCCGTTTCATCTATTCTAACAAATTCACCAGCCATTTCTCCATAGTGAGTTGTGTCTGAGGATCCCATCAGGGGAGGGCTGAGACTGTCTAATAGACCCCACAGATCATTGGTAAGAAGGGGTCAGGATTGGGTGGGAGATGGTGGTGTGGTGTTCCTGCTTTCAAAGAGAAAAGTCAGAAGAGAGACATGTAAACAAAGCAATAGATTGATGAAGAAATCCTGATTGGCAGATAGGAAATGACATTTCATTGAAAGGGGGAAAGGAAGGATAAGCAGTGAAGATGCCTACACATTTTCTTCAAAATAAAATTAGAAAAGAGAATCTATTGCACAAGAAAGGAAATTTTTGGAAACTTCCCAAATTTCTAGATTCATGTAACCCCAAGTTGGCTTCTTGTTAGCACTTTAACACTCTGCTTAAGTCAACAAGTCATAAATGCTAATAGCAGAGAAGAGGTCTCTTCTACGGTCATGCCAACACCCTTAAATACTAGAAATATCATTACAGATACATTTTGTATGTTGTATTGTGTATGACTCCAGCTAGACTCCAGCAGTATGTGGATCAAGAACTTCCAGAAGTACAGGCAGGATTTTGAAGACGCAGAGGAACTAGAGATCAAATTACCAACATACACTGTATCATGGAGAAAGCTAGGCAGTTCCAGAAAAACATCTGCTCCCTTGCCTATCCAAAACCTTTGATTGTGTGGATTACAACAAATTGTGGCAAGTTCTTAAAGAGATGGGAGTACCTGACCATTGTATTTGTTTCTTGAGAAACCTATATGTGGGCCAAGAAGCAACAGTGAGAACTGGACATGGAACCACTGATTGGTTCAAAATTGGGAAAGGAGTCCAGAAAGGCTGTATTCTGTCACCTTGCCTACTTAACCTATATGCAGAGAACATCATGAGAAAGACAGGGAATACTGCATACAGTTTTGGTCACCACACTACAAAACAGATGTTGAGACCTTAGAAAAAGTTCAGAGAAGAGCAATTAAGATGATCCAAGGCCTGGAGACTAAAACATATGAAGAACAGCTGTAGGACTTGGGTTTGGCTAGTCTAAAGAAAAGAAGAAGTAGGGGTGACATGCTAGCAGTATTCCAGTATTTGAGATGCTGCCACAAAGAAGAGAGGGTCAAATTATCTTCCAAAGCATCAGAGGGCAGGACAAGAAACAATGGTTGGAAACTAATCAAACAGGGAAGCAACCTGGAATTAAGGAGAAAGTTCCTAATAGTGAAGACAATTAACCAGTGGAGTGGCTTGCCTTCAGAAATCATGGGCATTCCATCACTGGAGGTTTTTAATTTTTAAGAAGAGCCTGGAGAGTCTGAGATGGTATAGGTTCTCCTGCTTGAGTGGGGGGCTGGACTAGAAGACCTCCAAGGTCCCTTCAGCTCTATTCTATTCTAACATCCCGATTGTTGTCTTTAATTATGAGAGTTTCTTGAAATTTACTGAAGGTGCCCAAGACTAAGCCTGATCCCAAAAAACAGAAACAAGGGAAGGGGTTCTGGAATGATTCCCAAGTGGTTAAAGCACCATGCTAGGAAGTGGGAAACCATGAGTTCAAGCCCCCCTTTAGGCATGAAAACTGGCTGGCTGACTTTGGCTATCTTTCTCAGCTCAACCCACCTCTCAACCAAAGGATCAAATGTGACCTGTGGACCATAAAAATGGCCAGTGGATCAAGGAAAGCCCATGCTAAGCCTATCAACACACCCTCTCATGGACAATGTCAAGGTATATTATATTTCCTAAAGTCTGTCCCCTTTTTTTCTGGAGTCACCCACACACCCTGCTTCCACAGTGAAGATGTTTCCTTCTGCAAAAGGAAGATAGCCATAGCAGCATATGGGCTTCCCCTCCTGCGCCGCCTTCCCAAATCCTGGACAACAACTTTCCACACACTGGGAAGGAGGCAGGCTCTGAGCAGATGGAGGAAAATTCATTCTCAGAAAATTCTATTTATTTATTTTATATCCAGTCTTTATTATTTGTAATAATAATAATAATAATAATAATAATAATAATAATAATAATAATAATAATAAACCCCCAGTGAGGCACTACCTTGACGTGGTTGTGGGGCTTGTGTACTCTGAGGAAGATGAGAGCTATGCCAGAGGTTCAACCATACTGGACAGGTCTCATCAGAGGAGTCAGACAAAGAGTGTCTCTCCCATAAACAATATGGTGAGACGTAAATTGCAGAATGCCATACCGGCTCGGACGTCGCCCGGGTTAACAAGGTCCGCGCTAGATATTGGAGTTCCTGAATATCTGGTGAAAATGGGTTACAGGACTCAGGACTGTTGGCTGAGCAACCACGCCCCGCAGCTGCAGAACTACTGGGAAGAAAGGGTTTACCGTCGCGCTACACAGTGTGGAAAACAAAGAAATAATGATCTGTTTACTACAGATCAAGTCCAACAAGATGAGGATATTTAAAATGAATGCACAGTTCTGGAAAAAGAACAACATCCAGAATCAGAAATAACAGAACAGAGACGAGCAGATCAACGCCGATTTATAACACGAAATAAAATATTCACAGAAACAGAATTGGACGAACTGCAAAGATTTACCCAGGGCAAAGAAATCAAAGCCTTACCAGAAGTAATTCAGAATGTAGAGGCAAACCAGGGGGAGTTGGAAGTGAAGGAATCTAGCAGAGATATACAAGTGTTTTCATTTGGAAACCAGGCACCTCTACCTCAGGAAGAACAAAACCCTCTAACTAAAGAAATAAAAGAATTGAAACAAAGAATAACTGAGCATCTAGAACAGCACAAAAACAACAGAATAAGGCTACCTGCATTGAAGCTTGTTCCAAAGAAACAGTTAGCACAAGCATTAAAAGATGCAAATACTGCAATATCAAGTATAAGCACCAATTCACTGCAAGAAACAAACCAAATAATGTACAGCACAGCTGCAGTTATAACTGAATACCTGGGATGCAAAATCAACAAAGAAGAAAAACAAACAAACAGTGCACCACAAAAATGGAAGGTTAGACTAGAAAATAAGATCAGCAAGTT